>NW_015407082.1:0-2392 GCF_001527695.2 Protobothrops mucrosquamatus
ATGGAATGAAGGTTTATTTTAGAACAGCCAAGCACTTGAACTAAACAAATGTAGTCCACAAAAGTTTATCCAAGCCTTCCCCAGAATCATGAGTTTGTGAATAGCTGATTACATTTTATTCATCCATATTGCTTTTATTATTCTCTTCTGACTGTGGTATATAATTTGGATTCTCTGCCTACAGATCTGAAGTTTTGTCAGCCAATTCTGTTCCAATACTTTGTGCTTATGTACATCATAGTAGTTTTGAGAAAAGCCAGTTCATTCTAATTAGTTTGTGGTATTCCTTTCGAATATCAGATGTTCTTGAAACATAATATTTGATTCAAATGCCTTACAGTATTTCCATTCCAGCATGTGGAGCAATAATCCCATAATTGCTCTCAATTTACAAATTTAAACTTTTAGCAGGGCAATCCTGCCACACATTTTGGAGTACTCCAAGTGTCCTACAGCTGCAGATGAAGAGGATGGAATTCAAATTACTATATCTTAAAAAAAAGTTACCTCTTTTTGAAAGCAGTGAGAGCAAACTGCTTTAACATAACTAGTCTATATTATTAATGAGGCTTAGAATGCTCTAAATTTGCCTCTGAACTCAGAAAGCAACATCTAACGTGTCAAAAACATCACCCAGGACTGCAGCCACAGCTTCCTACCATTTTAAAAAGCAGCATTTACTGTTTTCACTGTTAGACAATCTTCCCTCCTCTCTCCCATGATCATTCCATTATGCCTCATTTAGAATAACATCTAGGAGGAAGGAAGGAAGGAAGGAAGGAAGGAAGGAAGGAAGGAAGGAAGGAAGGAAGGAAGGAAGGAAGGAAGGAAGGAAGGAAGGAAGGAAGGAAGGAAGGAAGGAAGGAAGGAATCTGTGGATTCTAATATCTTAGTTGCATTGAGAATTTGCAATACTGTGCAACTGTATCAGCCTTTTCATTATTCTATAATGAAAGCTCATTAAACTCAGTTTGCTATCTAGATAATTGTGCTGTTATTCAGTCAAAGTTCTGTTGCATCACATAATAAGAATGTGCACCCCAATAACCAAGCAAATAAAAATAAATAAAATAAAATAAATTCATGGTACTATGATGTTTAACAAATCTGTAAAATCCTATCCATCACTTTTTTCTGCCAGGTGATCATAAAAGGAACCTTAAACTATAAAACATATAAGAGACATGTGTCACAAACCTCATATATTGTATGAACAAATGAAAGGAAGGGTGTTGCTGTTTCATCACTATTGCTAAGATGGTGCAAGAAAATGTCAGCACTCTACTCATACACATATCATAATTCATTTGAAATAAAAAATATAAGAGTTATGTTTGCTCGATTGGACCAAAAGTCCATCTAATTTGGTATTAAATAATGACTATCCAGATAACTCTTGCAGACCCGCAGAGAAATGAGAAGTGAAGTGGCTGTTTTAGCAACTGTTTGTTAGTTACCATATCTAACTGACTCCTTCTGTGCATTTAAGATAGGGAGTGTCTCCCAAATCTAGCAGATTTTAAAAATACTATCAAAGCTAGCAGCCATCACTATACCTTTTGGTTATTACATAAGTTGAATTAGTATATTTTAAAACCTTTTAAATAACATGGGGAATGGAAGTAAAACCTTCATGAAATGAAGGACTTGGCATTATGACACATTTTTTTTTTAAATTCAGCGATTGACAAACTTTTTCTTCATTCCATGAAAAGGAGGCCATATTTTTCCACGTAATACATTCTTATAGAAGTTTCAGCATGTGATTGGGGTGTTTGTTTAAAGTAGATAATTCTATTCTTCCATATTGTGAAATGGGTGACTTGTTCCACCCAGATTGTGTAACAAGCTAATGTACCATCTGGAAATACTTTGTCAAAGCATATTCCTTTTGAAACGCAAACACCATCTTTTATCTGAACTGCCAGAAAAGCTTTGTCCACCGGTTGAGATTTTTGAGCTTTGGATTAATGGGAGTTGTGTCTTTAAGTTGCCTTTTGACAGTTCATCCAGCAAAAAGTAGTTTCATATAATGAAATGGGTTTTTCAACCCTACTTAAAAAACATGCATATTATGGTCAGAAAACTGGTGTTACATCATGTAGAGATAAATAAACTGTAGAAATCTTTTCTAAGGTTTATCTTAGAAAAGCACAAAAGTGTAAATGTTCATGTAGTCAGCAAATTGAAGCTCGACAGATCTGTGTCAGGTGAAAGCCAACACTTCCTGTAAACTTCATGAAATTCACTTGAGTTCAGACCTTGACTCAATGAATAAATTAATCACTGTGCATTACAGTATTGTAAGATGACCTGGGAAAGCCTATCCTCAAGGGCAACAGGGGAAGTTAAAAATGAAAGAATTAAATAAATTATTATAAAATGTATAATA
>NW_015407083.1:0-2392 GCF_001527695.2 Protobothrops mucrosquamatus
CTGCAGCTTTCAAGATCCAGTCCAACCTCTTTGCAATGGGCTCCCCCTTACTCTCCAGATAACGGATCTTTTTCATCTTTCAATCTGAGCTTTAGACTTTTCTGTTCAGGAAATGGAGGGTTCCTCTGATTGGGGACTGGTGGCTTCTGGCCTGGCCCTGTGTAGCAGCTCCTCTGCCTTTGGGGTTGTCTTTTATTTCACTCGGTTTTGTTAGCCACATAGTGTTAGTACGTTTTGTGGGGTCTATTATTATTGTAAAAGTAGTTTTTGGGGGTGGGGCGTTATTCTGCTAGTTTCCTTGTGTCAGTTTTAATGTGTCTACTTTGTATATTGAAATTTAGTATTTATTTCTGCTCTGCACTTAATTCAATCAATCAATCAGAACAGAGCTGGAAGGGACATTAGAGGTCTTCTAGTCCAATCCCCTGCTCAAGCAATCAGAACATACCATTTTAGGTAGGTGGCTGTCTACTCTTCTCTTAAAACCCTCCAGTAATGGAAGCACCTGTAACTTCTGAAGGGAAGCTGTTCCACTGGTTCATTGTCCTCACTGTTGGGAAGTTTATCCTTAATTCCAAGTTCCTTCTCCCCTTGATTAGTTTCCTTTCTGCCAATATAATTAGATGTGCCCCAAGGATAAAATGAAATTAATCACAGGAGACGTCGGACGCCACAATGAAGCTCTACATCACAATGCCAGCCTTATTGAGGGAAATACATGGAAGCTCCTTTCCTAACTGCTATCAAGAGTTGCAGTCATTTTCAGAGATTTCAAATGGAGAGGGATCCTGACAATCAAGGGGAGGAGGCCCCAAGGGACAGATTCTCCTTGTTTGATTGGCAGCAACACATTTAATTGTTTAGTGCTGAAGGAGGTTTCAAGCGGCTGTTATGTATTTTCATCTCTGTACCTGTTGCCACCTCTATTTGGTCTCCAATTGACTCTGCAGAGAAACTGCCTACTGTGTGTAGCTTGTAGTGTCACAATGACAAGCTTTGGGACAAGCACCCGACCCTCAGGATTCGTGTTAACAATTTACTCATAAACTTTACTGTTGCAAAATGTGACTATAAAGGAAAAATAAGAAGAGGTAAAAATGGAATGGCTCCTTTACAAATGTAGTAGGGATGGCCTGCTGCATGGCGTGAGGGGGGAAAAGAGAGGAGAAAAGGAAAGGGAGACAGGGAGAGCAGTGGAGAAGGAAGCAAAGCAAGCAGAGGCCTGAGGAGAGAGGGAGGGAAGGGTTTATCAGCCTGCCCTGCCCCCACCTGCTGGGTGGGCTGCATGTGAGGAGGGAGAGGCCTCAGGAAGAGGAAGAGGGAAGGGGAGGAAAAAAGGGGAAGATGGGAGGGAGGGAGGAAGAGAGAGAGAGAGAGAGAGAGAGAGAGAGAGAGAGAGAGAGAGAGAGAGAGAGAGAGAGAGAGAGAGAAGCTGAGTAAGGGAGCCAAGCCTCTGACCTGAGGGGAGAAGAAAGGGAAAAAGGGAGTCTTGCAGCTCCACAGAAGGACAGGGGAGGTGAACTGACCTGGACGAGGGACCAGAACAGGCTGAAGGCCAGGAGGAAGCACAGAGTGAGAGACTCTGAGAAATTGGACCAGTGATTGAGGGCGGGAAGACACCAAATTGGCAAGTGGAAAGGGACAAAGGGATCTGGACTCTTGCAGCCCTTTTGAGGGAAACATGTTTACAAACATATATACAAAAGACCCATTAAAGAAGCAATCTTGAATAGAATAGAGCTGGAAGGGACCTTGGAGGTCTTCTAGTCCACCCCCCTGCTCAAGCAGGAGAACCTATACCAGTGATGGCGAACAGTCTCACTTCATGGCTTTTGCAACGTGCAACCGTAACTGACAAGCCCCATTACAGTTCTAAATTGAGGACTACTGGTATGCTGGCTGGGAAAATGTGGCGATCAAAATCTGGAGCACAACAAAGAAGGCTGAAACTCCGTATATTGGATTTTCATAATCAATATACAAAAAACACCACAAAAAACCAGTTTGAGCAATTCCACAAGTTCGATAAAAGGAAACATCCAGAAACCTCTGCTGATAATCAGAAAGAGGTTATTAGCCTTTATCAAGCTAACAATTTTCGTTTTTTTTCTCCGCACCTACAGGTCTAATCCTGTGTTAACTAAAAATTAGGCCAGAATTCAAGTAGTCAATCTCTCAACTACATTCCCAATGGGAAATCAGAAATGAAATTCAAGATTTCTCTAAACTCATCGTTTGCTTCATGTGCACTTCCTTGTGTGTAATAAGAGATTATTTACACCTGAAGAATTGTTCACAGATTGGACATTTCAAATGTTTCTCCCACGTTGATACATGATGTATAAGGTTAGACCCAATACTGAATTTTTTTCCAAAATCTGGGTACTTTTAC
>NW_015407084.1:0-2392 GCF_001527695.2 Protobothrops mucrosquamatus
AGCCCGCTTTAAACCCAATCTGCTCTGCACCAATAATGTTAGACTCCTCAACCCAAATGAGGAGTCTACGTTGAAGATATTTAGCATACAATTTTCCAATGATGGAAAGCAGGCTTATAGGGCGATAATCGGCAGGGTTGTTCCTGTTTCCTCGTTTAAAAACTGGAATAATAATTGCTAGACTCCAAGAGATAGGAATCCTACCAGAGGAATTAATATGGGTGAAAAGTGTTGCCAGAAGAGGAATCCACCACTCGGGATTAGATTTTAGCAAAATGGGGGGTATAGCATCGGGGCCAGGGGCTTTGCCTGACTTAAGTTCTGAGATAAGCTCAGCGATTTCAGCATGAGTCACGGGTTGCCATATAGGAATTGCAAGAGGCAGTTGTGATCCAAGCTCGGTCGAAATTATTGAAGCCTGAAAAATTGACAGAGAGGGAGTTCTTGGTAACCAGGAAGAGAGCTGGCAACAATTTGCCAAAATAGTCGGGTATTCTTCTGCTGGATAGAGAAGAGAAGTAAATCCCACTTCTCTCTCTCTTTAGCCCTCTTTTTCTTAACAATTAGCCCTTTATACTCCCGCTTCAGGCGGTAATAGTCCTCTGGTGGGCGTTTGTCCCCTCGGTTACGGTAAAGCAAGTAAGCCCGGTTAATCTGGTTCCTAAGCATCAGATATTCTTTATCAAACCAGGGATTGCTTCTTAAGTGATATGGACCCCTTGGCCTACAATCTGCTCCTAGCTCCCTTTGAACACTATTAATTAGTGATTCAAAGGCCAAGATTGTCTCTGAGCCACTACTTGTTAGAACCTGATTATAAAGGCTGAGACATTCCAGAGATGATAAAAAGGAGTGCAACTTTCTTTCAGTATTAGAAGACCATTTGATCCTCTTTATATAGAAGGCCACATAGGGATCCAATATCTGGGGGCCTTTAGATAAGTGTATATTTGAGGAAAACCCAATAATTGTAACCAGGGGGTAATGATCGCTCTCCGTGCGGCAGTCCACATAGAAAGCATGGACTGCCTTTCTTAGTAACTGAGAAACCAGCACAAAATCAATAATGCTACTCCCACATGAGGAACTAAAAGTAAACTCACCAACTAGATTGCCTGGGGTACTCCCATTAAGGATTATCTTGTCATGTTGGGATGCTAAAAGTGCTAACTGAATACCAGCAAAATTTGTTAGTTCATCCTTAGAATGTCTAGCTGAAATCTGATGACCTATTGCCTGAAGGATTTCTTGGGAGTAAAGTGCCTCAATCGATGGAGGAACTTGGACTCCCAGTCGGGCATTAAAGTCGCCCCCTATAAAGGGGTATAGCCCTGGAAATTTAGTTTCAATACAAGTAATATAGTTCTCCAGTTCATCCCATTGTGCCTTAATGTCAGCTTGCCTCACCATCGGAGGAAGGTAGACGTTAAACACTAGCAATTTGCTGCGTCCTCTCTTAATTAGGAGCGTCATGGCTGAAGAGCCACAGGGGGACAGCTCCACTGTCTCCACCTTTAAGGAGGTAGAGACCAAACAAGCCAAGCCACCCTTGGGTCTTCCCGTCTCCGATTGTTTGATGGCGGCCAAGGAAATGGCCGTAAACCCTGTAAGGGATATCTTATCACATGCCCAAGTCTCCTGAAGCAGAACCACATCAAATGCCTGAATATAGTTGGTAAATTCTATAGTGCCACACCTTCTCCCCCAACCTGCTATATTCCACGAAAGACATTTAAGAGTACAGAGGGGGGTTGCCAAGTTTGATAGTCATTCTATATAATTAATTTTTTCAAGGGAGCCTGTTGTGTCCTGAGCCTGCAAGAGGCAGGCTCGGGACGTTGCAAGAGTCCCGGGCATTTGCAGAAGCTGCCCGGGACCAGACTGAGCGGCATCAGCCTTGTGCGCATGCGCAAGGCGGGAAAAGCCCGCCTCATGATTGGTTGAACTTGCCCGGGGATAAGAGGGTATAAATAGAGGCCTGCGTGCCTCTGCTCTGGTTGTTCGTAGAATGGAAGCAAACAATAAAGACTTGTTGGAGATGCTTCGTCTCAAGCGCCATTATTCTCCGGACTTAACACTGGCGACGAAGGTGGGATCCAGTCTCTACAGCTAAGAAAAGCTAGAAGACTCACCCAAAGAAGTCCGGAAGAGAAACGGCGTGGAAGTCAGCGTTATCCTGCCAGTACGAAATCACTGGAGGGTGCGTGCGGCTGAAGAAGAAGAAAACCTGATCATCGATCATGGCAAAAGTTGGGCGTTTAGCGGAATTCGACGTCTCTCACCCCGAGAGGTGGGAATCTTATGTGGCAAGAGTCGAGACGTATTTTCGCATAAACCAGATTCGAGAGGAAGGCTTAAAGGCTGCCACATTGTTGTGCGTTTGTGGGCAAGA
>NW_015407085.1:0-2392 GCF_001527695.2 Protobothrops mucrosquamatus
ACTGTGCGCAGAGCGTCCCGGTCCAGAAAAGGGCGCAACTGGTGGATCAGGCGAACCTGATAAAACGCCCCCCTGGTCACGGCCGACACATGATCTTCCAGTGTCAGCCGTGGATCCAGGAGGACACCCAAGTTGCGCGCCCTCTCTGAGGGGGCCAAAATTTCGCCCCCTATAGACAGCGATGGGGTCAGCTGACTATTGTTCATCTTAACAGAGAGAAATGTAGAATTGTTTCTCTATCATCTGTGAAAAGAAACTTCCCTGTTCATAGATTCAAATAGGTTAGAACGGCAGCTTGAAGATGCAGTGACATTGCGACAGGAACATGAAGATTCCACCCACAAGTTAAAAGGCCTTGAAAAGCAATGCAGGATACTCAGGCAGGAGAAGGAAGATCTTCATAAGGTATTGATTGATGAAAATGCTTCATTGAAGTAAGATATATGTTGCCTAGGAAATAGAGGTATAAAACAGCTGATTTGGCCAGCCCAGCAACATAATTTAAGAATGGTTATTACTAAAATACGTTGCTTATCATATTCATATCATGTACTTTTTCTCCAGAGCATGGAAATAATATATTTCAATATAATAGGAATTATATAATATAGACATGCCAGTATTTTTTAGGATTGCACAAGTCAGCAATCTTCATGGCTGAGTAGACAATAATCAGGATCTAGGCTTTACTAATTCAGACTTTTTTTAGCTGCTCCATTATATTTACTTAATAATACCCCAACTATTGGAGTGAGATGTTATTTAAAAGTCTTTCTTTATATGCAATACAAAAAAGAAGAAGAAATTTGTCACTAAAACATGTATCCTGAAATTGCCAACAGGACATTTTTTGCTGTAATGTCACGGCCATAAATCTAGTTTCTTACCCATGAACAACAGATGCCACATTTCATTAACTTTCATTTACTTCTTCTACTGCTTTCTTCCACACATCTAAGGCAATTTAGAGTAACATTTCAATTGTGGATTAAACTGAATTATATCCTGTATATATTTTTGCATAAGGAAAGCCTATACTACATAATTAATATAGTGGTGTACAAAATGTTTTGAATCATAATTCTGTCACTTCAAGCTAAGAACATTTCTGCTAATACCAGAACAGTGTGTCTAAATGCTTTTCGTAAGGCAAAACATCCTGTTTAAACTTTGAAATGGGATATATGGTTTTCAGAATGGGATGTTTGGGGCTCAAAATATTTGGCACACCACTAATTTTAGTGTTTGGGTGGGATACCATTTGGGAATTCCAGGGCTATAAGGTGGACATGGAAGTCAAAAAAACATCCTAGATGGAGGAAGTTGGCAAATCACTTCCTTAACAAAGCTAAAAAACCTGTAGAGATGCAATCACGGAGTCACATTTGTTGTTCAAAGGTACAAAAGGTTGCCTATCCTCAGAGGAAGGCCAAGAGTGTTAACTAAAAACCCATGTACGTAACTACCTTAAGGTATTCCCTGTCTTTAATCCCAGTGAGAAAAGGGAAGCTGCTATTCCTGTGTAATCTCTAAAGAATAGACAATCACCAAGAGTAAAGATTTTACTAATTTCTTATCCCATGGCTCCTTTTGCCAGGAATTGCAGCAAAACCTTGCAATTTATATTCCTTTTCTGCTTCTGGGAAGGAAAGGATCTGCAGAATGCAAGTGGAAAGCAAAAGCAGCAACCACAGAAGAATAAAAATCTTTATTTTTTTTTCCTTTGAAGATGGAGGAGAAAAAAAGAGGAGAGAAGGAAATAGAACAATTAAAGATGTGAGAATGGAGCAAAGATAAGGAAGAGAGAAAGAATCAGATGATGCTAGCTAGCTGCAGTGTATAAATGGGATGAGTAAAAGATAGGAAAAGAAAGGGAAATAGATTTAAAAAGTATGGAAAGAAGAGGAAAAGGAAATTAAAAATAAATATATAATGTATTGGGCATATCAAGCTGGTGATGTAATAAAAACCAATATTAGCTTTCTATTGAAATATTCTTTATACTTTGCCTCTCCCTGAGGATACCTGGGAGAGGCAAAGTCACTCTCTCAAATTTGCAAGATATAATTGTAGCATGCTTCTGTACACTTTGCCAGAGTACTATTTGACTTTAATCAAATGTATCTTAAAACTCAGTATAGCTTTTAAACTGATTCGGGCCTTTTCTCTCACTAGCAACTCCTTGAGGTATCTGAAAGATTAAAGATACAGTCGAAAGAATTAAAGGATGCTCATCAGCAAAGAAAGCTAGCAATGCAGGAGTTCTCAGAACTGAATGAGAGGATGGCAGACTTGCGTTCTTACAAGCAGAAACTCTCTCGACAACTCCGTGACAAAGAGGAAGAAGTGGAAGTGATCATGCAGAAAACTGACTCTATGAGACAAGAAATGC
>NW_015407086.1:0-2392 GCF_001527695.2 Protobothrops mucrosquamatus
AACTGAAGCAAACTACTCCCTACATGAAGCATACACTCTGGGAACTGTTAGGAAGGGGCTGTCTCCACCCTCTTTCTCTCACACAAGCTGTCTGAACTGAGTTGCCTCTTGCGCCTCTGGAAGGAACTCTTCCCTCCTGGTAATTCAGGCCAGTTACTGTCTGTGTGTCGAGCACTTCTGAAGACTACCTCAGTGACACACAAGGAAGGCAACCAAGGAGCTTAAAATCATAAAGGTAAAATAGGTGAATAGCTGGTTTGGAAGCATCCCTGCTTCAGACAGGAAGGCGATGCAGAGAGTGGTGAGGACAGCAGAAAAGATCATTGACAGTTCCCTCCCTCCCATCCAGGACATAGCACAGAAGCGTTGCTTGAGCAGGGTCTGTAAGATCATCTGGGACACCACACACCCTCTTCACGACCTGTTTCCCTTGTTACCTTCTGGGAGGAGGGGGCTCCGTGGTATCCGAAGCAGAACATCCAGATTCAGCCAGAGTTTCATTCCATACAGCATTAACCTTGCGAACTCTCAAGCTTCCTCCTTCCGTTATACCAGTGGTTCTCAACCTGTGGGTCGGGACCCCATTTGGGGTCGATCGACCATTTCACAGGGGTCGCCAAGCAAGGCTATCCGCCATTTTTTTTGTCCGCCATTTTTTTTGTCCGCCATTTTTTTCCCCTTTTCCGGTGGGTGCCTTACCTCCCTTGGGCTGGGCCAGCTGGTGGTCGGCCTGCTCCGTCTCTGCTGCTTGCCAGCTATGCCTCGGCCGGCGCAGGGGGCGGAACCACACATGTGCGGCGCTCCCGGGCAGGGAAAGTCCTCGACTTATGACCGGTTGGGTAGTCCTCGACTTACGACCGGTTTAGTCCTCGACTTACGACCGGTTTAGTCCTCGACTTACGACCGGTTGGGGTCGCGGCATTAAAAAGGTTGAGAACCACTGCGTTATATAGTCAAGAGGGACAGTGATTAGTATTTATTTGTTATGTATATCTAGGGATGTACATAGTATGTTTAGGTGTGTGTCATGTATATGTTTCACTTTGAGAGCGGGCAACTAAATTTCATTTTTGATGTGTGCCATTGTGCCCACAGTAAAAAAAAATGAGAATAAAGGTTATCTTATCTTATCTAAAATAGGTGAATAGCTGGGAAAAGAGTTAAACAAAGAAGGGGAAATGTCAGGCTGGCTACAAATAAGAATCCACGTTAAAAGGTGAAATCGAAAAAGAAACAGAGTAGCTGAGCTTAAAAGGAGAATTTCAAAAAAAGGATGATGCCAAGTTATGTTTTGATTTAAGGAAAAACCCTACCTCTTCTCTAATCATGATATTCATTCAGAAGGACCGGAAGAATGACATTTGGAATTCGAATTCGAAACAATAAGGTTCTATCAACAATGAGAAAAAGCATCTTATCAATGTAAAAGAGCAAACAAACTATCAAATAATAAACAAAATTGCTCTATTTTAATACAGCATCTAGAGATACTTACAAAACATTTTGTAAAGAAACCAGAGAAACAAAGCTCCTAATTTACATAATTTGAGCGTCATTATATTTACATATGACTCTGCATTTATATTATTATTCGCAAGTTCACGTGGCTTAATTTTATAATCTAATTTCAAGGGCTGTGCAAGTCTTCAAAAATCCATTTCTGACAAAGGGAAATAATAGCAAATGTGTTTTGATCACTGATGTGGTGATTTGTGTGGCCTGAAGGTGATTTGATTATGTGCAACCAAGTCGTTTTTTACTCCTAGCGACACATAAATAGATTTTCCCCAGGACAATCTTTCCCCAGCCTGGTCTTTCAAGTCTTCTCGTGGCGGGTTCATCACCATTATAACTAAGTCCATCCACCTGGCTGCTGGTTATCTTCTACTCTTTCCTTTCACTTTTCCTCATGGTTTTTTTTTCCGTGCTTCCACTATGAAAGGATTTGCCAGTGATATCAATATTGCCCAGGGGACACCCAGCTGGGGCTTCTTTTGTGTCCCCGCAAAGTTGCCCACCAAAGTGGTACATATTAATCTACCCACATTCAAACTGCTGGATTGGCAGGAGCTGGAGCATACGATGGGAGCTCACCCTACCCTATGGCAGCAAAGGGTCTCAAACGTGAGCCTGCCGATCATCAGCCCGACATTCTAACCTCGTAAGCCACCGCACTTGTACTATCTTTCTATGTGTTAGTGTTGTGTTCTTTGTATTCCCCCCCCTTAATCCCCTATGCATATCCTGATCACCCATTAAGGGTGATTGCCCTTCACCATTGATCGCCCATTAAGGGTGATTGCCCTTCACCATTGATCGCCCATTAAGGGTGATTGCCCTTCTCCATCTGCATACAGTTTCATGCCCGTTGCTGGTTGGCTAACTAGCAACA
>NW_015407087.1:0-2392 GCF_001527695.2 Protobothrops mucrosquamatus
GTTCTTCCCAGGCTACCAAGAATAAGTATAAATGACTTTTCTGGCATATATAGTACAGGTTTTTTTTTTAGTTCTTGCTTGTATTAAGTCAAGAGGTTAGAAAATTTACATAATGTTATACAGTAGTAAATAAGCAGTTTTCCCATCAATAATTCTTTTTCTTTAGTAAATTCCATTAACGTTCAACTAATGAAAACTGGGTATAACACATAGTTCCCTTCCACTGATGCAGCTCCATCTCTTTGAAATTTCTGTCTCATAGCCACCATATTTTTAGATTTTGTAAATCCCAATTTGACCCACTTAGAATCCATAAAAATGCCGTTGCTAAGGTCTGACTGGTTAATTGTTCATGTCCTCAGTTCTGATATCTCTTACTTTACGATCCTTCCTCCCTTCAAAAAAATGTACATTTTTGTCACCTGAGGATTTTTAATGCCAATATCCTTGATTTAAAATAACATCTCTGATGCCAGTTTACACTCATTAGGATGCATTAACCTGTTAAAACTATATCTAAATCAATATTTGTTTCATTTGCTTCAGTTCTGTAATGGAGGATGATGCAACATAGTGCTATGAGCTCTGCCATGGTGCCTCAGTTGCTGCTAATACTTTGATATTATAGTTTCATGGATGAGTCATTGGTATAACTTTTATAACATATAACATTTAACATCATCTTCTAATACAAGTAATCCTCGAGTTACGAATGTAATGGAGCCTGCCGATTACATTCATAACCCGATGATTCATAGGAGTGAATCATGTAACTTGAACATGATCACTCCCTGCTTTCGCCCACGCATTCGCTAATTGTATCTCAGGGTAGGGAAGACCACGGGGGGTTTAGTGCTTCTGACCACCCAAGGTCTCCCCCAACCCACTAAGATATCTCATGCTTCCCCCTCCCCCCCCATGCCCGACTGGGTCACTTACCTTACCTAGATCTCAATGTTCAAGGGTGCTGTCTCCTCTCCAGCCTCTCTGCCTCAGTTTCATCTTGAACAAAGGCTCGCTGAGGTATGCAGGGATGAGAGATTGCATCCCTATAGGCTCCAGTCATCTTTGCAAAAAGCCTTTGGCGCCAAGAACGGAGGCCGGAAGGGCACATGCATCCCTCCAGGCCTCTGTTTACGGCAGCAAAGGCCTTTCCTCAAGGTGTTTTCCACTGAGAAGGAGGCTTTTTTCAAAGATGGCAATAGGCTTTGCAAACAGAGGGAAGGCTTCATAGCTTGCAGATTCTTTTGCTGCAGATCTTGTCCAGGCCTCCATTTGCAGAGAACAGAGACTTAAAGTACCATAAGATCACGTGACATTAGTAGTACGAGATCTCCCGGTACTTGAGGCCTCCATTCTCTGCAAACGTACCGAAGACCTGAAGCACCGAATCAGGCCAAGAAGCTCACTCGATCTTTGCAAGATGAGTAGCCACAGGGCCAGTACCTGTGTAGACCTGGGGGTTGGGGAAATAGGCAGGGCGAATGTTGTAGTTCCTCTGCAGTCGTTCATAAGGGTGAATGACTGCCGTGGTGATGCAACATTTGAAACTTCGGGACTGTGTCGTAAGTACTTGGGGGGTTATGTTGTAACTTCAAATGGTCACTAAGTGAACTGTCATAACTTGAGGATTACTTGTGCTTAATTCTTTTTTTTTTTCATTGAAAATTTTATAAAAGTTTTACAATATACTTCCCCCCTTCCCCAGAACCCACCGTTCCCCTACCCCCTCCCTCCCCCCCACTTCCCAGAGCCAATCACAGGGTTAACAATACAATAACCATACTCTATCTAACATTAATCAACTATTAGATTAACAAATCTGTAACATCCTTTAACTCTCTTTTAAACAAACATATTAAACACAATAATTATAACATCATATTAATAATTATAAATAAAAATAAGTAACCAATTATAACACATAAACTACATTAACACTCTAAAATTTACTCAAAAACCAAATGAAACTTTTTAGTACCATATTTACTCTCAATATAATCTATCCATCTTCTCCAAACCAAAATATATCTTTCTTGTGAATAATCCTTCACATAAGCGGAAATCTTGGCCATTTCTGCTAAATTTGAGACTTTAAGTACCCATTCTTCTATAGTGGGCAAACATTACGTTTTCCAACATTGAGCTACTAGTAATCTTGCAGCAGTTATCAAATTCAACATCAAATCCATTTCTTTTTTATCCAAATCTTCCATAATACCCAGCAGAAATATCTGCGGCTTAAACTTTATCTTTTTCTTAAAAATATTTTGAATATTCCACCATATCTTTATCCAGAATGCCTTTACTCCCCTGCATGTCCACCACATATGAAAATAGGTTGCATCTAAGTTTCCACATCTCCAACACTTAGGTTGTAGATTAGGATACA
>NW_015407088.1:0-2391 GCF_001527695.2 Protobothrops mucrosquamatus
TTTATATATGATAAAAAATATTATATTACTTATATCTCTTATTGTAAGGCCCCTTTATATCCAAAGGTATCTGTTCTTTTAACCGTATTCAAACAAGTGTTTGCTCATGTAATACTCCATCTGGTAGGGTGAGTCAAATCTCTTGAATCTGTCTGTGGCCTTCTTCTTTTGCCAAGTAGCTTTCCAAGTTGATATATTCCGCTTGCCTGGAAGTTCTTGTATTTTTGTAAGTATTGTTCGAAGTGGAGAAGACAGGATGCATAGAATATATGCTCTTCATCTCCCGAACTCTAATGGTTCTTCTGGCAGTTCTATAGTCCATTTTGTTAAATCTTCTTTCTTATCCTCAGGTTTATTTTGATGTTCTGATGAATAAAATATCTTTTCCATTTTTAATGTTATATCAAGGTTTTTTCCTGTTTGTGTTAAATTATAATTTTCTTCATTTGTAGCTTCGCTGATTAAGTCATTTTCTTCTAGTTTATGTTCTGTTATCTGATTTGTTTGTTCATTTTTTACCATCATTTTCTGAGTGTTTTTTGATTGTGAGTTTAGATTAGAGATGTGCTCATTTATGTCGTCAAAGTTGTTTTTGATCTCCTTGTGGTTTGAAGCTATTGTCATTTATATCTGTTGTAGCATTACATACATTTCCTCCTGGAAAGTATTTATGTTGTCTTGAAATGTTGCTTCTGGAGGTTTTTGTTATTCCAGGCTAGGTCCTTCAGGAGTAAGTATTAAATGTGGTTTTCTGTCATTTTTTGATAAGTATGCAATATCCATGTTGTCTCCCCCTTTTAAATAGTCCTTCATCAGTGTATACATGTATACATGTGCATGGCGAGAAAAATGAATTTTGTGAGTTTCCCAGATGGATGGCATAGGGAACAAAGCTGTTACAGAATTGGGTAGTCCTACTAGAAATGCTTTGAAACAGAGCAACAGAAACAGACCGTAAAGTGGATGTGTGGGGTCTCTAACAATGCTTTGAGCTCTAAGCATATAGCACTTATAAGCAGCATCCTGAATACCAGGGAGCGAGCTTCCAATGATCTTCTCGGCTGTCCTTACCATTCTCTGTATGTACTTTCTATCTGAGCCACTGCTGCCAGCTAAGCAAACTCAGCAGATGTAGAAACAATCATCATCAAAACAGCAAGTGAAGAGTGAAGAAATGATGATGATGATGATGATAATAATAGTAATAATAATAAAGTTGGAAGGGACCTTGGAGGTCATCTAGTTCAACCCCCTGCTCAGGCAGGAAACCCTATACCATTTCAGACAAATGACTGTCCAGTCTCTTCTTAAAAACTTCCAGTGTTGGAGCATTCACCACTTCTGGAGGCAGGTTGTTCCGCTGGTTAATTGTTCTAACTGTCAGGAAGTTTCTCCTTAGTTCTAGGTTGCTTCTCTCCTTGATTAGTTTCCATCCGTTGCTTCTTGTCCTGCCTTCAGGCGCCTTGGAAAATAGCTTGATTCTCCAGCACTGGAGATGGAGGATCCACCCGTGGGTTGAGACTGTATTCCTGCCCAATCAGATCAAGTCAGCCAAAGTTGTCACGCCCTGTCCCTGGACCCGTGCCCAGTCTTGACTTGATCTTGCCCATGGACAGGATGTACAACTCTGGCTCCTAGGCACAGTCTGGACTTGGGTGAATTTTCCATCTCCTTTCCTTTCCCTATTCACAATTGGAATACCTTACCTAACTTTAATTAATTAATTTTAGCCCAGATCTTACCCGTTTTTTTTTTGTTTTTTTTTTCTTTAATTTCAGCTCCGTAGTGGGGGGGAGCTGTCTCAGGAAGAAAGAAGGGGGTCCCTTCTTTTTTCCCTCCCCCCAGGAGCTCTCTTCGGGCTAGATTTGTGGCTGGATCTAACGGCCGTTAGGTCCCAGGAAAATCCCTCCAGAGCTCGCGGCTGCGAGCCCGGGGACGGCAGGGCCTTAGAGTTCGAATTTCAGGCCGCAGAAGCATTTTCTGCGGCCTCCTTCGGAAAAGCGCGCGCGCCCCAAACGGAGCCGATCGCCTCTTCCCTGGCTGTCCGCAAGCCTTAATTGGTCAGCGGCGGCGGTTTTTGGCCTCTCGGAAGGGCCTTCCAGCAGGGAACAAGTCCTAGGCCCTCAAGACGATCGGTGCCTTTCGCGCGCGCGGCCGCCATTTTGGGGACCGCGCGATCGCAAAAGCTCCGTTTTTTCTTTTTTCTCGGCTCGGTTCCTTGTTGCCTTTCCGGCTAGGAATCAGTAAATAGGGACTCAGCCGAGCCGGCTGGCAACTTTTCAAAAGGATCGCGGAGCTGCGAGCAGCCGCTTCGCCCATTAGGGCCCTAGTTTGCTCCAACTGTCAAATTTTGACAGTTGACTCTGGCGCGGCCGCCATTTTGACAGCTGA
>NW_015407089.1:0-2391 GCF_001527695.2 Protobothrops mucrosquamatus
TTAAACAGGAAGAACAGTTTTGGGCTGGCTTGGATTCAGGCATTGCCCTGGTTCAGCTAAGGGGTTGTGCAAAGCAGTCAAGGGTGATTTTACCCCAACTTAACCTACTTAAGGTTACTTAGGAGCCGTGGTGGCGCAGTGGTTAGAATGCAGTATTGCAGGCTGACGCTGCAGTCCCACTGCCAGGAGTTCGATCCTGCGGGGCTCAAGGTTGACTCAGCTTTTCATCCTTCCGAGGTCAGGCAGATGGTGAGGACCCAGGGTGTTGGGGGCAATAGGCTGACTCTGTAAACCACTTGGAGAGTGCTATAAAGGACTATGGAGTGGTATAATAAGTCCAAGTGCTATTGCTCTTGCAATATCAAAAATTAGGGAGGGTCAAAGACCTTTAATGCTCACTCTAGTGCAGTGGTGGCGAACCAAAGGCACGGGTGCCAGAGGCGGCACTCGGAGCCCTCTCTGTGGGCACACGTGCCGTTGCTCCAGCCTTGCCTCCACCCGTGACCCCCTCCTCTCCAGCAGCCTCCCTAGAGGAGAGTCGCCCCCCGAGCGTGGCCCACGCAGAGCAGCACAGCCAAGTCAGGAAAAGCTTTTTCCTCAAAAGATAGGTAGGGCTTGACAGTATGGTGCTGGTGGGAGATTCAAGAGGTGAGGTGCATGCCAGATATGGTGGACTTTGGTTCTCATTATCCCCAGTCAGCCCAGGCAGATGATAATGATAATGATAATGATAAAGTTGGAAGGGACCTTTATTTATTTATTAAATTTATATACCGCCCTATCTCCCTTGCGGGACTCAGGGCGGTGAACAGGCGATACTAAAAACCACGATAATAAATAAATAGTTTGTTTTAAAATCGAATTAAATAACAGGCCTGTTCTAAAAACACACCCGTAAAAAACCCCCCACTGAAACATAATCAAACTACGCCAGGCTGGCCGCACGGAATAGATGGGCCGGCCAGGCCGGCCGCATGGAATAGATGGGTCTTGGAGGTCATCTAGTCCAACCCCCTGCTCAGGCAGGAAACCCTATACCAGTGATGGCGAACCTTTTAGAGACCGAGTGCCCAAACTGCAACCCAAAACCCACTTATGCATCGTCGGGTGCCGGGTGGGTGTGGCCCATTGGGTGGGAATGGCTGCGGTCCTTAACAGCAGACTGGGTGGGACTAAAAAGTTCAATCAATCAATTCCAACTTTGCGAGATCTTTTTTTTTCCCTGCGAGAAGTTGAAATTGACTGATTGATTGAACCTCTTTTTTTGTACACGGCGGTGGAGGCCTAAAGCGAAAGGGTTTTATAAAACCCAGCTGAAGGCCTAGGACTGGGGTGACAGTGTGCATGCCCACAGAGAGGGCTCTGCGTGCCGCCTCCGGCACCCGTGCCATAGGTTCGCCACCACTGCCCTATACCATTTCAGACAAATGGCTGTCCAGTCTCTTCTTAAAGACTTCCAGTGTTGGCGCATTCACCACTTCTGGAGGCAGGTTGTTCCACTGGTTAATTGTTCTAACTGTCAGGAAGTTTCTCCTTAGTTCTAGGTTGCTTCTCTCCTTGATTAGTTTCCACCCGTTGCTTCTTGTCCTGCCTTCAGGCGCCTTGCTTTTAGCACCAGCATAGTTTAAGTGTTGGATTTCACTCTGGAAGATCAAGGTGAAGTCCCTAGTAGACCACACAGATGACTAGATCATCTGGAGTCAGCCTCTCTCAGTCAAACCCAACTCCCAACATTGCCTCTATGGAACTACACTGAGTAGAGCATCTTCCTTCCAGTTCCCCAGAGCTCTTGAGAGAGAATGCATATTTGTGTGTCTGTGCATACACACACACACGCACGCACACACACACACACACACACACTGTGAATAAAAAATAAGGACAGGGTAAGGACCCTGAGGATCTCTGCATGTAACTGGCATCTCCCAGCATTTTTCATCACTTATTCTACTACAAGCTGAGGCTACTGCAGATTGCAATACAGCAACTTCTAGAAGCAATGAGCTCACCATTGTTGCTTGAATACGCAGCTAAAATTCAGAAGGAATCTGGAAGCTCCCTTTTTGATTAACAAATATTATTGCAAGGGATAAACTTGTGTTTTTCATAAAACACATTGGAGAAGACTGGACTTTGTTTACTACAGACTACACGACTCTCCTCCAACAAGAATAGTAAGCTACTATTCTTAGTTCAAACTACACTAAGAGTTGGAGTATATGCACATTATTAAATGGAGTTCTCGGGGGAATTTGGGTATCTGTGCAAAAGGACTAGCTTTTGGCATCCTCTTTCTGATGCTGGCAAGCAGAGAAGCTCCAGAACAAAACAGGAAGCGAAAGCTTTTATTTCCATTTCAGAGAAATTAGTGTTTAGAAGCTCCTGGAGATC
>NW_015407090.1:0-2391 GCF_001527695.2 Protobothrops mucrosquamatus
CTATACCAGGTCTTTGCAAAAGACTCAGTAAGTTGATAAAAATGCCAAATACAGTCTAAACACCTGGCTGATTGTGTAACCAACCGTAATAATAATAATAGTGTATTTGTTTATTGCTGGGTACATGTCATTAAAAAGCATAAAAAACCATGAGAAAAATAGATAATTATTCTGCAATGGATTGTAAAATGTAGGGCAGTAGTCAGAGGTCATGCTCTTTAATGAATTTATGTCCAGTATATACATCAGATTTTAGTCTTATTTGTAACCTAAAAGGAATGTAAAAGTATCCATTGATTGAATTGTGGTATTAAAATGTACTTCATTATATGCAACTGATAATGTAAATTGATGAATGTTTATACTACAGTAGATCTAACCTATGGAATATTTTTAATGTGACATAACTGGATAGGGCACTAGGAAAAACCAGGTCTGTACAAGAAAATGAAAAAAAGAAATCTGGAAGAAGACACTGTCCAAATAGCTCTATATTGTTGACAGAACAATGTGTCCATTGATTACTTATTCTGAAAATGGTCAGATTGCACCTAAAAAAATGCCTGTTAGATAAATGATTGAGGAAATACTGTAGATAGGTATACATATATATATATGTTTTCGTAGATTTTCACGGGTACAGGTATGCAGGTCTTGGTGTATTCGGGTCTTTTCCCGTGTAAGATTGAGAGTATCTTGGCGACGTTTTGACGAGGTCCCACTCGTCATCTTCAGGCTGGGGTATTCAGCTTCATGCTTGTGCGAGCAAAGTGTGATCAGAGCTGCCGTCTCTCTATAAATATTGGTGGGCGTGTGTGGAGTGCTGGCTTAGTTGCTGTAGGTGGGTTGGTTGGCTATGTTGGAGTCATTGTTTGTGGATTGTTCAGCTGTTTCGTAATATCCTGAGTAGTTGAGGTGCTGTCTGTGTGCCCATTAGTCTTTTGTGTTATAACGACCTGGGTAATGGGTTGTGTGATTACATCCTGAGATCTAGTGTAGTGATATCCTGAGTTTTGTGTTGCAACATCCTGGGTGGTTGGCTGTGTTGTAACATCCTGAGCTTTAGCGTTGTAACCTCCTGAGTTCTGTGATGTGATGTCCAGAGCACATCACAGCCTTCTGCTCACAGCCTGAAGATGACGAGTGGGACCTCGTCGAAACATCGCCAAGATACTCTCAATCTTACATGGGAAAAGACCCGAATACGCCAAGACCTGCGTATATATATACGCAGCGGGGTGGATGAGATCAGCCAAGCTTCAGAAAAGGGAACGAGTGCACCGTGTCTAGTGGATTCGATCGTGGCAGGGGAGAGGAGGGCAGGAACATGCAGTCAAGCGATGTGGGGGATACGGCCAAAGAAGGAAAGGGGGGGAGCACCCCATCCACTCCTGGTTCCAGCGAAAGGGAGATATGCGAAGTCACACACACAAACAGGAAATGCAGGGCAGAAACAGCCGGTAATGTAAAAACTACCTTTGGAACACAGCTTACTCAATCAGGACCAGTGACGAGGTCCAGGAGCCGGGTGCAGACTCTAATCAACCTATAAAAGACTCTCCCATGGACTGGCTTTTTAAGCCCTGATGATGTCAGCAGTTGCTGACGAAAGCTTGGCGTTTGTAAATTTGGCGTTTGTATTAAACTTTTATAGTTTAAGGATTTTTCCTGGTGTTCACTTTTACTTATTTATTTTGAATATGGATGTACCCAGGGATCGTATTTTTAATGTTATTAAATTATATATATATGTATGTATGTATATATATATGGATAGATGATAGATAAATGAATGATAGCTTGATTGATAGTTTGATCAATAGCTAGCTAGCTAGAAGATAGATAAACGAATGATAGATAGACAGACAGACAGACAGACAGACAGACAGACAGACAGACAGACAGACAGACAGACAGACAGACAGTTTTTCTGTCTGATGATTAGTTTTTCCCACCAAGATGTCCAATGTGTGGCTCTGGCAGAACTCCAGTAACAGTTTCACAGCTATAAGTCAACTATCTAAAATGCTTGTCTAAGCATGGTGCACATATGTGATCATTAAAACAATTCTTCCTATTACCTGAAAAGCAATAACCGAAGCAGATTTAAACTATTATGCCTGGAGAAAGGCTTCCTTTTGTTCTCTCAGCTCTGAGCTGAAATTTGGGTAAGTTTCACCCATGTTGCTGCTGACGATATGCAGTCAGGATGAAAATAAAGCACCTAGGTGTCCAGATGGGCAGCCAAGCAGATAGTAGGAACAGATAAACATAGTGTTAGGTTTGATAGAAAATTACCAGCAGGCTCTCTGTGCTAAGTAGTGATTATTTACACCCTCCAATGCTGAGAATGTGATCAGAGGATGGCTTTCACGGGGGGGGGGGGGGGGG
>NW_015407091.1:0-2391 GCF_001527695.2 Protobothrops mucrosquamatus
TCTTCAGATCTTTGTTGATCTCTACTGTATTTTTTGAAATACATGTTAAAAAAGAAACCACAGCTGCCGTGCTAAAGGAAGAAAGGAAATATTATTTCCTGCTACCACTTATCCTCAAAGAGTATGTTAATAATAAACAAACCTACACCTTTCAACATCAGCCTTCAAACTGCCTATAAACTCCCAGAGGAATGTTACTCAACATAACATTTTACTAGCGTGGCCTTTGGGTGAAAAGTTGTAGGAAAAGAGCAGGCAGAGTTAAATGAGTCATCAGTCTGGAATCCTTATGTTCCCACAAACATTCCATTCACCCTTATCTGGCACCAATTTAGTACCGAACTTGGGTTGACTAGATTCTTGTATACAGGCTTGAGCAATGAATCTTAGAAGCTGTTGGAAGGTGGCCAATGGCGATCACATGACTGTGGGGCTAGTTGCCAAGCACCCAAATCATGATTGCATGACCACATGGAAGCGGGGATGCCTAGAACTCCGAAAACCAGTCGTAACTACCGTGTAGTTGAAGTCGGCCTCTGCAGCCGAGGACCGAGCTATGAATTCAATCCATAGCTCAGTCCTCAGCTGCAGATCTCTTGCAGAACCGACCTGTGGATTGAATCCATAGCTCGATCCTCGGCTGCAGTGGCCTTCTTGGAAAGGCCCGACTACGAAATGCAGGCCTGGCTGCAGAAGATGCCAGAGAAGACGTGGGCCAGCGAGGAGAGGCCTGGCTGCCAGGGAAGCGGGTGTGGGGTGTGTGGGGCAGATCCACACTCCCACCCCAGCTTGATTTTTACGTGTCTCGCCCCAAAACCAGGGCTGATTTCTGGGATATTTATTTATTTATTATTTAAATTTATATACCACCATATCTCCCTTACGGGACTCAGGGCGGTGAACAGGCAATAATAAAAATCACAATAAATATTGAATAAAAAGCCTGCTCTAAAATACCCCATATAAAACCCCTAACAAAGCCCAATCAAAACTACGCCAGGATAGGGCTTATATTAGGCCCACCCCCCAAAATCAAGCTAGGGCTTATTTTGGAGGTAGGCCTTACTTTTGGGGAGACACGGTATCACTCATTCAGCGATGATAACTTTGAACACTTGCTGAATGGGTGGTCGTTAACCAAGGAGTGGCTGAACTCCTGAGGAAAGTGGAAAAACACTCCTGCCTAAGTCCTATAAGCTGTTTTTTAGGTATTTTAAGACTACATTTAACTAAATTATTAATTCTACATCATCCATCTATACGAGAAGATGCATGCCTGTCTTATAAAAGGACCACAAAGTCGAACATTATTTTTTGCCTTAATGTGTGTTCGTACACATATTAATATATTCAGCCAGTGGAGGAGAGCTATTATTCCCCAGCTTGTTTTACACTGTCAGATCAGATACAGGTAGTCCTCGACTTACAGCCATTGATTTAGCGACTATTCCAAGTTACAATGGCACTGAAAACAGACTTTATGACTTGTCCTTGCGCTTAGGACTGCCGCGACATCCCCCCAGTTATGAGACCAAAATTGAGGCAACTGGCAGCTAGCATGCATGTACCACAGTTGCAGCATCCCCAGAGCATTGTGATCACAACTTGCGACTTTCCCAGCTGGCTTCCAAGAAGCAAAGTTAACGAGGGAAGCCAAATGCTCTCAATTTGAGTGTGATTCACTTAAAAAATGTAACCATTTGCTTAACAATCTTGGCAAAAAAAAAATCAGGCAGGATTCACTTAACAATTGCCTTGTTTAGCAACTGAAATGCTGGACCGAACTGTGTTCGTAAGCTGAGAGCTACCTACATATGTAGAAACAGTACAACAGTTTAGTTTAGTGGCTGTTCAAAGTTACCACAGCACTGAAGAAAGTGACTTATGACTATTTTTCACACTTACGACCGTTGCAGCATCCCCAGGGCCACGTGATCAAAATTCAGATGCTTTGCAACTGACTCGGGGGTGTGTGTCATGTGATCACCTTTTGTGACCTTCTGACAATGTCAATGGTGAATCCAGATTCACTTAAAAATTCATACAAAGAGACTTTATATAAAATGCTTTATAGATGGCATATGACACCAGTTAGACTAGCGAAAATGTTTAAAAATGTATCGAATACCTGCTGGAAATGTAAACAAAAACCAGGTACTTATTATCATGCCTGGTGGATGGATATGTCCTAGTGCAAAGAAATTTTGGTTTAAGATCCACTTATGGCTGGAAAAAATGACTAAAATACAGATAGAATTTAAGCCAGAACTGTTTTTGTTAGGAATATTAGGACTTAATTATGGAAAAGAGAATGAATATTTAATATTACATGTATTGACAGCTGCGAGAATAGTATTTGCCCAATTTTGGAAAAATGAAAATCTACCACCT
>NW_015407092.1:0-2391 GCF_001527695.2 Protobothrops mucrosquamatus
TATATATATATATATTTATATATATATATATATATATATATATATATATATATATATATATATATATATATATATATATATATATATATATATATATATATATAATTTTAAAAGAGAAAAAAAGTCTCCCATCATTTTACAGAGGAAGATAAGACCTAATAGTTTGTTTCTCTAACCAATAAAATGAGCTGCATCTAAAAATCCTAAAGTAAACTTTGAATATGCAGAATTCTAAGATGAATGCCCATTCAGAAGATAAAATAAAATCACTGCACCTAAATAAATGTCAAAGCACTATCAGAATACCTGATGTAATATTAATTCAAATTAAAATTTCCCATAAAAGTGATTTAGAAATCTGTTTTTGTAAACATGCTGTGTAATTTCAGGATTTCAAGAATAACATGCAGTGCATTCATTCTTGGGCTGCTCACAAGGAAAACTGTTTATATTTTTTTTAATGGCATAGGATGAGTACACCACAATAGGTTATGATCATGTCCGTGCTGAAATACTCTCTGACCAGCAGCAAACTAGATCACCTTAATTCATATTTCTGTGACATCCTTCATTTATAATTAAGCCAATACTTTCACATGTATTTACTAACTCCAGTTTAATTTCCCTGAATTAAGCAATATTCACTTCTAACTAATAATTTATTATATTACATGAAGTCACTTATTAGATTTAGTGCTGAATTTTTCTTCATGTTTGCAACAAACCCTTTTTAATAAAATTAGCATAGAGCTTAAGTGGTGGAAGAGTTGTGGTCCACTAATGGAATAATTAAGCTTGTGTTAGTATTATGTATTTCCACGGTCTCACCTTGCTGCAGCAGCGGCACCGACAGCCCCGCATAGCCGGCCCACTTCTTCTGCGGCCGAAGGAAATGCCTCTGCAGCTGAGAATGGAGCTCCGGCCAGCATTTTGCCATCAGAGGCCTTCTGTAAAGGCCTCTGCAGCTGAGAACCAAGCTACAGATTTGTAGCTTGGTTCTTGGCTGCAGAGGCCTTTCCGGAAGGCCTCTGATGGCAAAATGCTGGCCGGAGCTCCATTCTCAGCTGCAGAGGCATTTCCTTCGGCTGCAGAAGAAATGGGCTGGCAAGGCAAGGCAAAGCAGAGCAGGCTGCAATGGTAAGAGGGTGTGGGGCACATGGGGCAGGTCCAGCCCCTAGCTTGACTTTTAGATGTGCAAGTCACCCCAAATCTAGGGCTTATTTTGGGGGTAGGGCTTATATTAGGTCCACCCCAAAAATCAAGCTAAGGCTTGCTTTCAGGGAAACACGGTATTCATGGTACAAAATAAAAACACACAAGAATGAAATAATACAACCACACAAAATAAAATAAGGATGTCAATATGAAATTGCTCAGTCTTCAAAAGTTTCCCAAAAACTAACAAGGAGTGAAGTAGCCAGATCTCCACTGGGAGGATATTCCACAGCATTCTCTGGATTTTTCCTTCCAAGCCTTATTGTCTCACCTGTATGTCCCATCTCTCGTTTGGTCACTAAACCATTTCTCTCCTGTGTAATTATTTCCCTTCTTAGGACATAATCTGGAATACTCTACATTCTAAAATAATATATATATCTGAAACTTTGAGCTTCTCTCCAAGTTTTTTTTACAATATTTTTATGTTCTTTCTCTTCCCTTTCTTTTTTTCTGAAGGCCTACGTGGTGCAATAGCATTTGCGCTAGCTATTCGGGACACAGAATCTCAACCTAAGCAAATGATGTTCACAACCACTTTACTAATTGTCTTCTTCACAGTCTGGGTGTTAGGAGGTGGCACTACATCAATGCTTACATGGCTCCAAATCAGGTAAGTTTCATTACATCTAATAAAAATTATTTGTTCATCCAATTATTTTTTACCCCTTTTACTTTAGCAATACTCTTTCTTTGTTGAGAGAGAGGTTGTCATATATAAAGGATAGATAGCCATGAATAATTAAAACGGATCTCAATGTTGGTGGGTGATGTTCTGAAATATTTTTAAGCATCTTTCCTGTTCTTACTTCTTATTTAACTAGATTTTCTGGAGTGTGTATCTGGAGATGTGTTTTATATAAATCAGCCTACTTCAGAGTGGCACCCCAAGACTAGTATAGTCTCAAAATTTTAAGCTATTTTCATTCATTCTGATAGTAATTGAGGTTCATTTGAAGACTGAAAATTTGAGAAAGAGTGCTGTAAACTAATATATTTATAGTCCTAATTTTAGTCAGTATTGGTGCCTCCTGCCAATTATTTCAGAGTTGGATGACAAATACTGTTTTTATTGCATATACTTTTCACATTGCTCATTTAATTTTCTTCTTGCTTCACCCATACAACTGGAAACCTTTGCTGACAAATTGCTATTATTAATTGGTTAATTTATTA
>NW_015407093.1:0-2391 GCF_001527695.2 Protobothrops mucrosquamatus
GACCTAGGGAGGATTTTATTTGGGGTTTATCTTTTAACAATTTGACAGAGACACAACTTTAAAATTTGATTTAATTCGGTTTTATCGGGGGGGAATGTATTTATGTTTTGTTTTAAATATGTTGTGCGCCGCCCTGAGTCCCGTTGGGAGAAGGGCGGCATATAAATTAAATTTATTATTATTATTATTATTATTAAAAGGGTGAGGGCCTGCCAAATTTCAAGAAAAGAGAGTGTTCTGTATGGCAGAGGTTGCTATAGAAAAGGCATGTTTCCTATGCCCCATAAGATGGCAACATTTAAAAGAGGGAACTAGGAACATGCTCATTCCACCCAATCTGGTAGGACAGGCAAATGTCCTTATTTTTTATTTTATTTATTCATATGTCATCTTCATTATTTTTACAAATAACTCAAAGCGGTTCTTGAGACGCAATCCTGCGGATAGCCTGGTCCCATGCAATATAGGATTTTAATGGTAGTAATCAGCACCTGGAATTGTACCCTGTGTTCCTATGTTTAAGTTACAAAAAATTGACCATGGTTGAATGACCACAACATGTTTGCCTTGTTTTAGCTAAATAGCACTACTATATACTATCTTCTATTCTATTCTATTCTATTCTATTCTATTCTATTCTATTCTATTCTATTCTATTCTATTCTATTATTCTATTCTATCCTACCCTACCCTTTTTTTTTAAAGTCTAGGGCTGGCTATCCACCTCACTATAAAGGGGCTCTGGGTGGCTTACAAGATAAAAGCAACAATATCAAACATTAAACATTAAAATGATAAATATTAATATTAAAATGAACAAAAATCAACTAAGGAGGAATACAATGGGGTGGAGCTGACTAGATTGACAGGAACTCATGACAGATCTAAACAAGAGGATTGATAATGCTAGTGCCTATTATTTTTATAATGTATAATGGTTTACTAATCTGTTTCCTTTAGTGCATTTGTCCTGTTATCCAAAACTTCCAAATTTTGTACAAATTTTCTTCCTAATTACCAACTGCCACTATATTGAACAATCTGAGTATATTATAGCATGTACTTCATTCACTGTATGCTATATGGTACATAGAAGGCTTATGCAACAAGTTACAATACCATTTTAGTGCTCTTGCAGCATTCTGAATGGCTCTACTTAAATTAGGATTTTGTAATTTTTAGTTAATGACAAGTATGCTGGTTCTATTGGCTATAGTGGGGGCCTGTCTAAAGCATTAGTTTTGCTTTAAAACTCGTACTGATTATTTGAAAGATCAACTACACATATACAAATTTGTTTCCACAATTTAAAATGTGATCCTACTATGGCCAGCCACTTTAAAAAATTGCTAAGTAAATCTAATAGGCACATGCTCTTTTTGTACTCCTATTTTTGTGACAACTTAAAAAATAATTAAGTCACCATAGATTGTTAAATAGAAAATGTCTGATATTGCCCTGATGTTTTCTTCCAAACAGTTAGGTTGCCTTAGAAACTGGCACCTGAGAATCAAAATGTACTGAAATAAAAATATACCTAGCCATATAACTGATTCACTGCATGATTACACATGGTTCTGCTAGTGTTATATTTATAGTTTAGAAATTAAAGCAAAAATGTCTTTAGAATATGCTTCATATGCTGCAAAATACAGCAAACAGTAAAACCTAAAACAATAATAAAACAATACTTTTGGGGAAATTGTTTTAGTAAATATTAATTACCAATTTGCAACAAAATATGCAGCAACAAGTACAAATTGACAAGTGAAGCATCTGTAAAGGTGGTGTCCCCCCCAAATATTAATGTAACATAGTATAGAACAGACATGTCCAACACAAGGCCCGGGGGCCAGATGCAGCCTGCAAAGTGGTTTCATGTGGCCCGTGAAGCCATCCTGGAAACAGTGAGGGAATGGCCCCCACTGCCTTGGCCCTGGCCCAGGCCAGCAGGGAGCCAGTGTACAATTTTGTGGTGGCCATCTTGGCACTTGCCCCAGTGGACCATGCCTTGGCACTTGCCCCGGTCCCACTCCTTTCTGCCAGAGACCCTCAGATCTGTCCTACTCCTGCCCAGGCTCCCATAGGCACCCTTGACTTGAATGATGTAGAACTGGCCATGCCCACCCAGTAGGCCACACCCACTCCATTCACGCCTACCCAGTAGGCTGCACCCACTCTGGCCACACCCTCCCAGCCCCCCAAGGGCAACCGCAATGCTAATGCGGCCCTCAGTGAAATTGAGTTTGACACCCCTGGTATAGAGCAACAAAGCAAAAAGAAAATCAAGCACAAAATAATAGGAAAGGAAGAAAAGACTCAAGACACCTTTGTGGTTTTCCATGGATGTAAATGGGAGGTTGGGGAAATAAAGCACAATTAGTCTTGCAA
>NW_015407094.1:0-2390 GCF_001527695.2 Protobothrops mucrosquamatus
TTTTTGTTGTTGTTGTTGCTGCTGCTGCTGCTTATCAACTAAGCTGGAAACTTAAATTGACTCAAGATCGCCCAACGTTTTAAAACCCATTTATCGTACTGGATCTCTTCGGCTGGGTGATTTTGCACGTGTTTTGGCACGTGTTTGAATGCAAACCAACCCGGGATGAGCAAAAAGGACCGGCGTATTTCCCCCCCCCATTGCTTAATACAGAGAGGAGGCCAAGAAAACGCTAGATAGAGAGTTGCGCCTGCCCGTTTGCGTATCACAAAGGGGGAGAAAGATTGTTGCGTTTCCATCACGTGCGAAAGCCGGAACGTGGCTTGCTTGTTTGGCGGGGGTGTCTTGGGAATCTAATCGTGGCTTAATGAAACCGGCTTCACATGAGTGCCGGGAGTAGATCTGTGCAGCCGCCTCTTGTTTTTTTCCCAGTTCTCTGAACTTGCCTGTTGTTGGTGGATGGGTTTTGTTGTTCTTGCTTGGAAATTCAGGCTGCCATGAATGGGTGAAATTGTACTGGGGTGCCCGGGGGAAGAGCCCCCGATTGTGGGTTTGCGTAGTAGAGGGAGGGATAAGAATTTGGAGAGGAAAATTAATTGCAGCAATTAGGTCAGGGGTAGGCAAACCTTGGCTCTTTTATGACTCCTGGACTTCAACTCCCAGAATTCCTGAGCCAGCCTGGAATGGTTAATGCTGAAAGCTTGAACTGTAAATAAGATTTATTCAGGTTGTTCTCAACTTATGACCATTTATTTGGCAACCGTTCAAAGTTACAACAATGCTGAAAAATGTCCAGTCCTCGCATTAATAACATCACATCACCCCATGATCAAGTGATCACAATGCGGGTGCATGGCAAGCAGTTCACATTTACTACAGTTCCAGTATCCTGCAGTCACACAGTTGCAGTGTGTGAGATTTTTTTGCTGATTTCCAGCAAAAAACACCTGCTTGGAAGAATGGGTTCACACTTTAAATTGCAGCATTTGGTTCATGACCAAGCATAGCTAGCTCAGGAATTCTGGGAGTTGAAGTCCACGAATCATAAAAGAGCCAAAGTTGCCTACCCCTAAATTAGGTGAAGATGTCTTGTCTCCTTTTCCGGTGATGGTTCGCCGATACCTTTAAATACTGCAACAACAATAAAAGTTAGTGTCCCTTTAAAATATAAGATAATGTGAATTTCTATTATGTAAACAATGAGGGGGGGGTGAAAACTCTTGGAAAAAGCTCTTGATCAGTGTTTCTCAACCTTGACAATTTTAAGGCATGTGGACTTCAATTCCCAGAATTCCACACCCAGCAATTCCACAGCCAGCAATCGTAACCCTCCAGTTTCCCATCAGAGCAGGGGAAGGTTTCATTGGATGCACATCTTTGACATGGTTACTTAACACAAGAGGTGTTTGTGTGTGATACAGCCACTTCCAAGTCTAAACTGAAACTTGAGGAATTAGGTATCCTTCTAGTTTTTTTTTACATCTATGGCTCCATTGCATGGTTTTTTTTCCATTAGGGCAGGAGAAGAACTGAAGGTTTAGAGCAGGGGTAGGCAACCTTGGCTCTTTTATGACTCGTGGACTTCAACTCCCAGAATTCCTGAGCCAGCCTGGCTCAGCTTGGAAACCTCTCCCTTTCCCCTCAGCATGGCTGGCTCAGGAATTCTGGGAGTTGAAGTCCACGAGTCATAAAAGAGCCAAGGTTGCCTACCCCTGTGATAGGATCTCCTGCTTGAGCAGGGGGTTGGATTAGAATATCTCCAAGGTCCCTTCCAGCTCTATTCTGACTCTTGATTCTGATTCCTGTGTACAGCCACATCCTCTCATTTAAGACCACAGTCATGTGACTTGCGATTTGCAACATTTTTTGTTATTTTTCCAGCGAAAATGAAACAAAAAAAATGCCTATTTGGATCAGGGCTGTGGAGTCAGAGTCGAGGAGTCGGAGGAAATTTTGGGTACCTGGAGTCGGACTCGGAGTCGGCAAACAATGCACCGACTCCTACTAAATTTAGATTGGAATTTAAAAATAAAGCAAGTTTAAATGTCCCAATTCACAAAAAGTTATAATTAATGACTTCTCTACTGTAAGAATAAAGACCAATGCATGCAGTGCCTCACGTAACCGCAAAACGAACACGTTAAGTGACCGTGAAGAAGCATGCTTTTCATGTGCTTCACTATATGGCACACAACGCACAATTAGGAGCGGCAATACTTATACTTTCCATAGTGTTGTGTTCTGCTGTTACAGGGAACGCAGCGCCCATGGGTAACCTAGCCTCTCACTGATAAGGGATTAAGTAAATATGTTTTTTGCAGGACTAGAGACACTTGTATAAGTGAAGGGAATGGAGGGTCAATAGTTCAAGACTGAAGCTGTAAACCATT
>NW_015407095.1:0-2390 GCF_001527695.2 Protobothrops mucrosquamatus
GGGGAAAGGGAAAGGAAGGGAAATTTCCAAAGCTCCCTACCAGATCCTACAAGGAAATTCAGTAGCAAAGCCAGTCATTGATCCTACTCCATTGCTGTTTTGCCTACTCTTGGTCATTCCGTTTCTCTGTTGAGGTAAGGAAATATCTCTGAAACAATGACTCAATAGGGCACAGGTTGTCTAGTAAATATATAAAAAAGCAATTATTAAAAACAGGCATTGTTAAAAATAAAGCCATCTGGTACAGGAGAGAGTAGATTAAAAAGTTTTGTTTTACATATATTTGTGTGTGTATGCTTGAATATGTATTCATTGTCTGGAAGACTAGAAGCCAAAAGAAGAATCTGGATCATTTTTCTTTTCCCTTTTCTGTTGTTTTCAACTCTACTGGTTTCTTCACCTTAGAATACATAATAAATGTCTGACTTCTTTTATCAAATGAGCCCGCTCATTTTTAGAAGCCATTAACTTTAGCATGTCTCATGTCAGGCTGAGCCAGAAAGAACAAGAACTGACAGTCTACTTTTTATGATTTAAAATCAGCATAAAGAGGTCGGTGTGCTGGAATATCATGGTGACTGCATATGAAACAGGTTCTCTCCAAGGTTCTGGAGAATACAGGAAGCTTGTTGGTTGAGGGTCTACTTCTTCCTTTGTGTGAGTTAATGGTCAGTTCACTGAATCTCCAGACTGAAAGCTTTTCATTTATTACCGTAATACTTTTTTTTAAATTAGATAACTGGCCGTAAGGCTCTTCAATTCCATTAGCGACCTTTTCTAACTTATTTCTTACACATTGCTTTCTGGAAAAAAAAAATCTGTTGCCTTCATGATAGAGAAGTTGAACTTTCTTGGCCCAATAGTGATGGCCACAAGATAGAGCAAACACATTTTATATCTTCCTTTTTATCTTTGACAAGCTTTCATTTCCTTTGGAAGAAATATCCCAATAAATATGGAGTAGCAGTCAGATATTATCTTGCCTTCTTTCAGCTGCCTTGTTCAGAAGAAAGCCAGAGAATTTTTCAGAGCCGGTCTCAAATAACTCTTGCCTCTTTGCAAATGTAAACATACGTTGTGGTTCCCCTAAAGAAGCAAAATTAAACAAGCAAGCCAGTGAGAGTAGCATGTTCAAACCTTCATGCTGAGATGGATACTATTAGATGGGCCGCTATATAAGGCAAAAAACTTTAGAAGCGTGCCACTATGAACAAAATACCTTCTCTAGTCAAATATATTGACAAAGGCAGGTGTGTTTCTGTTATTAAACATGGAACAGGATAGAAAATGAAGACTGCTCAGGCTGGGTGCAAAATTGGCTCAAGCAAATGAAGACCACGCACAGAAATAGCATGGAATATAATCATTTTCTCTGATAGTGAATCCTGAGCAAGAAAAGTAGAGAAAAACGCATGAAGCTACCAAATTTTGGCATAGCAGCAGCCCAATTCTCAAGTAATACAAGCATTAAAGGTGGTCCTAGTTAACAACCATTTGTTCAATGATCATTTGAAGTTACAAGAGTTCTAAATGAGGCGACTTTATCACTGGTCCTCGAAGTTGTGGCCTTTGCGGCATTCCAATGTCCCATGGTTAACGTTTGTAATCTTCCCAGTTGGTACCCAACAAGCAAAGTCAATGGGGAAGCTGGCAGGAAGTTGTAATTGTGCTTAACCACCACAAGTGCTTTGTTTTACAATAGCAGTTGGAAGTACTAGAATTGCCATCCATAAATTGACTTGATCACATGATTTTCACTTTTCAACTGCAGTTCTTAGCAACGTAATTGCTGCTCCCAATTAGGGACATTATCCAAGGATTATCTGCAATTCTAAGTGACATAAAAGCTAGCCAAACTCTGCCCACTCCAAAGGGTGAAATTTCATTGAATTACCATATAGTTTGTAAGCTTAGTTGCTTGGTTGTTTTCTTGAAGTGGAGAACCCACTCCTTTCTAGCACTGATGATGTTACCTAGTTGGATAATGAAATGACTGCAAGAAAACAACCAAGCACAGAGAGCACCAAGAAATCCAGTTTACGAGATGACCAGGATGAGCCCGAGGAGGAGTCAAACGCATCATCAGTCTTGAGTCCATTTGTGCCCACAAGAGATCTAAGTCCAGCCCACCTAGAATTCCATTGACTCTTATCTCCTGCCAGTTTGTTTTGACAGTTAGTAGTTCAGATTCTTTTTTTTTTCAATATAAAATTTTTATTTTTATCATAAAAGAAAAAAAATACATCACAAATATTTCACAATATTATATCCCATCCCCCCACCCCCCGGACTTCCCAAACCAACCTAGGCTGATATTCAAATACAAGTAAACAAATATTAATATCTCTAACTCCAAAGTCTAAACTTAAACAATCCATCTCCTCCGTGTT
>NW_015407096.1:0-2390 GCF_001527695.2 Protobothrops mucrosquamatus
ATCTTTGCCCCTACATTGGGGATTCCAGAATTTTCTTGCTATCAGACTACCAGGTTCCACGGTCTGAAAACCTTTGCAGACTCCTGGTCTACAACGTCAGATGGCCTTGATCCATTGACATCAACAAGATATCCCTTTTTATAGAGGTTCATCAGTCAAGGTCACCCTTTTCTGCTATTCTAAGGAAGGGCATAATGGGATTGCCCAAACCTCAAAATATGAGGGTTTCTTGGTAGATGAGTAGGTAGGAAGGCAGATGAATAAGTAGACAGAATGGATGATAGATAGATAGATAGATAGATAGATAGATAGATAGATAGATAGATAGATAGATAGATAGATAATGGATAGATAGATAGATAGATAGATAGATAGATAGATAGATGGATAATGGATAGATAGATAGATAGATAGATAGATAGATAGATAGATAGATAGATAGATAGATAGATAGATAGATAGATAGATAGATAGATGAGAATAGATAGATGTGATAGACCAGGGGTCCCCAAACCCTGGTCCGTGGACCAATACTGGGCTGCAGCATGTCAGCAACCAGTCCACATGAAGCAAATCCCCATCCCTGGGTGGAGGCAGCAGTTTTTCCGTGGAAAAACTTTTCTCCATGGAACCGGTCCCTGGTGCCCAAAAGGTTGGGGGCCTCTGTGATAGACGATTAGATGATAGATATAGATATAGATAGAATGGATGATAGATAGATAGATAGATAGATAGGTAGATAGGTAGATAGATTAGATAGATTAGATAGATTAGATAGGTAGGTCGATAGGTTGATAGATTAGATGATAGGAAGGTAGGTAGGTAGATTAGAAGATAGGTAGGTAGGTAGGTAGATTAGATGATAGATAGGTAAGTAGGTAGGTAGGTAGGTAGGTAGATTAGAAGATAGGTAGGTAGGTAGGTAGATTAGATGATAGATAGGTAAGTAGGTAGGTAGGTAGATTAGATGATGGATGGATGGATGGATGGATGGATGGATGGATAGATAGATAGATAGATAGATAGATAGATAGATAGATATGGATGGATAAAATGGATGGATGGATGGGTTATAAAAAGATAGGTAGGCAGCTAGGTAGGTAGATTTTTTTTTCTTATAAATTGGGGGTAGGGGCTATTGAAAATCCTGGCTTGTGTCTACCACAGTCCTGCTTGTATGGGCATCCTTGCTCCGATGCCTCTAAGCTGCTGCTAAACATTTTTGAGATGTTTATCACTGGGCTGGGCTGAATGGCCAGACCTGAACTGAAGCAGAATCTCCGGCATTGATCTTCTTCTTGACCTGATCATCACACAAGGCTCTGGTCTTCCCGGGCCTCAATCAGACACGTTGTTTTTTTCTGCCTCAAGAGTGTGTCAGAACTCATCCAGTTGTGTGTGTTTGTCTCTTTCTCTTCTCTCCACCCCCCACTCTGCATTTTGCTAGCTGGGAGGCCACAAGAGGAAACGGTCCGTGGAGGAAAATCCTAAATGTTAGTGGCTCTTCCTGACCTTCACGTCAAGGGGGTCGTCTGTAATTTGTTCCTGCACTTGGAGCTCTTTGTCAAGCGTTCAGAGGCCCCACGGCTGGTTTTGAAACGGAGAACAGCTGCTGTTTGTGCTGGGGGGGGGTCCAGCCTGTGAGGCAGGAAGAGTTTGCAGAAGATGCTGCCTAATTCAGCCAGCAAGGAAAACTCTTTTCTCTTTCTCCAATGCTTTAATAAATCTCAGTCCTTTCTCTCTCTCTTTCCAGGGTCTGATGGGGTTCATCGGTCCAATCGGGGAGCCTGGCGGCGTTGGGGAGAAGGTACGAAGGATGCTGGGATGCTTGTAGAAGCAGAATTGAGCTGAGGAGGCCTTCTACTAAGAGCCCTCAAGGGTTTTTTTTGGGGGGGGAAGGGAGGACTCTCATCGACAGAAAGTCCCAAAGTGGTTCCTTGCGAATGTTGATGGCCAGTTTTCCTTCAGAACTTCAATATCCCGTCGGCCAAGTTGGCTTCAAGCGAGCAGCGCTGAGGGCTGGTGGGTCACCCAAGCTGGTGACTTCTCTGCACGGAGGTGGCCCGTGTTTTGTGAATGGAAGGGTTGACCTCTGCTTCTCTTCTTCCTAGGGAGACCGGGGCACAGTTGGATCACCAGGGCCGATAGGCGTCAAGGGGTCGATGGTAAGGAGTAAGTCTGCATTCTCTCACTCCTCCTCTTCCTTGAGAACTGGCATCTTGTGTTCTCACTACGATTTAGATGGTGTTGGCTACATATTCTACACAGTGCCTCCTCCTCCTCCTCCTCCTCCTCCTCCTCCTCCTCCTCCTCCTCCTCCTCTTCTTCTTCTTCTTCTTCTTCTTCTTCTTCTTCTTCTTCTTCTTCTTCTTCTTCTTCTTCTTCTTCTT
>NW_015407097.1:0-1645 GCF_001527695.2 Protobothrops mucrosquamatus
CACGGCCTTTTGTGCCAGTCCTTGAACAAGCAGCTGCTAGAATGTGCAATAACCAATACAAAATGGCCAAGTGTGGGAGGGCCGCTGGACAAGTGTGGGAGGGCTGCATTTAAATAGAGCAGGGAGGGCTCTTAGCGGGCCGGATTAAACCGGTCCGCGGGCCGCAAATGGCCCACGGGCCGGACTTTGGACATGCCTGATCTAAAATAATTCCTCAAGTTACAAAGAATACAGATATTTCTAAGAAAGATAAATATGGATGGAAACATCCAAACTGGGAAATGAAAGAGAGATTTCCCATGCAATCCACAACATCCTTCTTTCTACCTCTCCCTTCAAGATATTTTTCTTATAAATCCCATTTAGGGAAGAAATTGGACTCCATGAAAATTAAGAACTAAACTATCAAACTTGCATGTGTCTTTAACGTGCATATTGATCAAAGTTTCCCTATGGTGTCACCCACCTTCCTGAGTGGAAATGGTCCCCTCTGGACAAGGAATGCAGTCGTAGCAGCAAACTGGCTCTCCTTCTCGAGCCTGCTTGACAAATCCAGGATGGCATTTTTCCACACATTTAGACTGAGGCAGAGACTAAACAGAAAAAGAAGAAATGCCAAAGAAAATATGTCAGCACTCACAATCCATGTAAGATGGAGGTAGACATGAACATCAGCCAAGTCGTCTCTGGACTTCATATAGGCAAATATGAAATCTCTGACCACTTCCAAATGGTTGCAGGAGATACAATTGCAGGCAGATGCTTCATTCAGTTTCTCCCTGTTTTTTCTGATTTATCAGATTACAATAAATTAGCTTTCTACTTAACAAAGTCTGGAGGGATGAAATTGAGAAAAGATTTAAGCATTAACTGACAACCGGTGGGTTCCTCCTCATAGTGGAATTAACATGCATTTCTCCATTCTTCATACATGCTTGAATTTAAAATAAGATATCCAGAAGTACTGATTTTGGAGTGAAGTTTATCATAAAAGATTTATTAATTTTTATTCCATTAGATTTATTGAAATAGAATAAAACTGTGATGAAGAAAAGAACTTCTGACCAGCAGAATCTGGAAAGGTTTATTCTGGAGTACATAAAACATTGCAAAGCTGCTTCCCTTTGAAAGCAGTCCAAAATTATCTCCGGTTAAGATAAAAAGTGAGATGGAGGTGAGGTCATGAGAACGTGTCCCTCAATAAGGATGAGTCGGGGATCTTTTAGTGCACCACAAGGGTCATGAGTTTGAGTCTTATGTGTGAAAGGGATATTCAACAAAAGGTATCCAACACAAGGTCCTTTATATTTAAAGAATACAATTAGGTGACACAATGTGACAGGGAAATAAATACTCATATTTATTATTAGTTTGATTTTAGGCTCTCAGTGTGTCCTAACAAACAAGATAAACAGTCACATTCAAGGGATTTTCAAATGAAGTGCACTCTTACAAGCCAATGTCCAAATCTAAGTAATATTTCCCTCGAATTTGTCCCTTATTATTTCTGATATCAAGATTTTTTTGCACCAAAATGATGCTTCAGTACTTCAGTTTTCAAGCCATTATCATGGTGAGATGGGTAGCAAATAAATTTAATCAATCAATCCATGATTGAGCTCACATCAGACCAGAGATTATTATT
>NW_015407097.1:9639-12029 GCF_001527695.2 Protobothrops mucrosquamatus
ACCATCATCTTTAAAGCGCTCCATGGCATCGGACCCGGATACCTTCGAGACCGCCTCCTGCCGCAGATTACCCCCCATCGACCTGTACGCTCCCACAGAGTGGGTCTCCTCAGGGTGCCGTCAGCCAGACAGTGCCGGCTGGCGACCCCAAGGGGGAGGGCCTTCTCTGTGGGAGCTCCCACCCTCTGGAATGAACTGCTCCCAGAGATCAGGGTGATCCCTGATCTCCCTTCCTTCCGCCGCGCCCTTAAGACATGGTTGTTCCAGCTTGCGGGACTGGCCTAGGGGAAACTTTTAGAGGGGTTTTAATTATATTTTAATTAGATCAAATTTAAATATTTCCTTTTTAATTAATTTTTAAATTGTAATGTTATTTATGTATTTTATCTGATTGTAAGCCGCCCTGAGTCCGCAAGGAGAAGGGCGGGATATAAATTTAATAATAAATAAAAATAAATAAATAAATAGAAATAGAAATAGAAATAGAAATAGAAATAGAAATAGAAATAGAAATAGAAATAGAAATAGAAATAGAAATAGAAATAGAAATAGAAATAGAAATAGAAATAGAACAGAACAGAACAGAACAGAACAGAACAGAACAGAATAGAATAGAATAGAATAGAATAGAATAGAATAGAATAGAATAGAATAGAACTGGAAGGGACCTTGGAGGTCTTCTAGTACAGCACCCTGCTGAAGCAGGAGAACCGATACCATCTCAGACAAGTGACTGTCTAGTCTCTTCTTAAAAAGATTTCTGAAGGCAAGAAGTTCCACTGGTTAATTGTCCTCACTATTAGAAAGTTTCTCCTTAATTCCAGCTTGCTACTCTCTTTCATCAGTTTCCAACCGTTGTTTCGTGTCCTAGTTTACAGGAGCTTAAAATCAGAAAAAGTCTGGGAACTTTTTTTTGAATATATAAAAGGTCTTGGTTGTTGAAGGGAGGATGCAGCACTCTTCCGATAAGTAGGAGATGTTGTACAGAAGCTTAAGATCTTAAACCACCAAGCCCAGAGAGCACAAAAGACCCTGAAAAGCAATTTAGTTTGATGGTATGGGACCCCATACCTTCCATGGCGGCAGCCTTAGAGCCCCCAACCTCTCTTCACCCTTCTTCCTTCGCCTCTGGGGTTTGGATGCAGCACTTAAGGCATGGACCAGAATCTTAATTACACTGTAAGTAATACTGTCATTTGTGATCCGCACCCTTTTCTTTTTCTCTTGGGACTCCACTGGTGCTTTCTGGGTGCATCTTCTCCAGCCTTTGACAGAAAAGATGTGTTTTGAAACAGAACAGTGAAAATACTCAGCTTGAAATTCAGGTTCCACAAAGATAGGTGATCTATAGACATTATCATTTTCCCAACTCTTTTTCCCCTGAAATGGAAAGCTCCAAATACTATGGACGTGCTTGAGACGCCAATCCTTTTTAATTGAAAATACTCCAACCATTGTCATGATCCAGACTTTCCCTTCAATGGGTCCTGGCAAACCTTCAAGTGCTGAATGGAAAGGAAGAATTCTGTCCCAAAGGGAATCAAATTCTATGAAGTGAACAAAGACATTCACTTGTCTCCACTTAGAGAGGGCATCCCTGAGGAATGCTGTACCTCTAGTCGTTGAGAATTGTTGTGATATAACAACACAAATTCTATTCTTGACAAGCATAGGAGTAAAAGTCCTCATGAAATTCTCTCCCTTCTCTGAGTCTGGAGCAAAGAGACCAATCAGGGTCCATCCAAAATGGAGGAGAATTTGGACAATTCCTGGGTACTGGATCCCTTCTTTGGGGAACATCGGATGGAAAAAAGGGAATTGACTTTTATCACTCAGAGCCTCTGAAGCAATTCTCACACTGACCTGAAAAAATAATGAAGAATTCTGTGTTATATTTGGGGTCCTACCAAGTCCCAATTTTTAGCTTTGAATAAATCCAATATTTTTTCTCATACACGTATTAGAACATTTCCTGTTGTTAGTCATTAGGCCATATGAAGATACAGAATATAAAAAACAAAATATTAACCAGACTGCATGTAAAAACAGAATTTAGAAAAATAAGTACAATAGAATAAGCATAAAGAATGAAAATAATATTTCTTTATAACCCAGAATTTACCACAATCAGACCATAAGGGCATTATTATATATAATTTTTGAATTCTCAACACACAGAAAATACATTTTTTAAAATATTACGATGTCATTAGATTGTTTCTTTAAAGTGCAATCCAAGATATTGATCTCTGTCTTTCTTAAATAATTGTCATTCAAAATAATAGATGTATTACATCTCCTATTTCTAGAGTTCCACAAATACAAGTATATTCATTGTAAGGAGTGTGGAAGATTTAACTGATGTCCTTTCATCCACTCTTAAGATACTT
>NW_015407098.1:0-2390 GCF_001527695.2 Protobothrops mucrosquamatus
CGAACTGGTGTCATATGCCATCTATAAAACATCTTATATAAGTTTTCTTTATATGCTACCGCTTTTGTAAGCTTAATATTTTTATCCCAAAGTTTTTGCCAGTCTTCCAAATCTATAGAATGTCCAAAGTTCTTTGCCCATACTATCATTGTTTCTTTCACTTGTTCTTCTTCCATCTTCCAGTTTAAAAGAAATTTATGGAGTTTTCTAATCAAATTCTCATCTGTTTTTAACAAAATTTTATCTAATGGGGTCTGTTCTTCGTAAAAACCTGTCGATTTTATATCTTTTTCGTATCTTGTTTGAATTTGCAAGTAGGACCACCATGTCAAGTCAATACCTTGTAGTTGTAAAGTTTGCCTGTCCTTAAGTTTTCCCTCTTTGTCTAAAATGTCTTTATAACCAGTTTGTCATAATTAATCAGGTTTGGATAAGCAAATGCTTCCATTGTTGAAAGCCACTCAGGTATTTTCATATATATTTTATGTTTAATTTTCTCCCATTCTGAAGGTAGTATGTTTCTTATCGCATGATTTTGAAAGTACTTATGTGCTTTAGATTTCTCGTACCATATAAAAGCATGCCAACCTAACTGAAGGTCGTGTCCCTCTAAATAAAGCAATATTTTATTTCTCAATACAATCCATTCTTTAAGCCAAAGCAAAATAGCTGCTTCATAGTAAAGTCTCCAATCTGGAAGTCCAAAGCCCCCTCTATCCTTAGATTCTTGTAACAATTTACATTTGATTCTCGCTTTCTTTTTTTGCCATATAAATCTTAGAATCATTGCATTTAAATCATCAAAAAAATTCTTAGTAAGTTTAATAGGCACTGTTTGAAATAGGAAAATTAGCTTTGGTAAAATGTTCATCTTAACCATCGCTATTCTTCCTAAAAGTGATAATTGAAGATTTTCCCATCTTTCCAAGTCTATTTTTATTTGTTTCATTAATCTCTCATAATTATCTTCTTTTAGTGTAGTATATTTCGCCGTTAAATAAATACCCAAATATTTGACTTTTTTAACTATTTGAAGATTTGTCATTTTAGCGAGTTGAGTTTTCTGTTTGTCTGTTAGATTTTTTGTTATTTTCCCTGTTTATTTTCAGACCAGCCACTTCTCCAAATTTCTCAATTTTCTGCAAGAGTTTATCAGCTGTTTGCAATGGCTCCTCTAGAATGAAGACCAAATCATCCGCAAAGGCCTGTAGTTTATATTTCTGGTTTTTAATCTCCAGACCTTTAATTTCTGTATCTTGTCTGATATTTCTTGCCAGAACCTCTAATGTAAGAATAAACAACAGAGGAGACAATGGGCATCCCTGTCTAGTGCCTTTTTTAATCTCAAATCCATCTGTGTAATCTCCATTTAAAAGTATTCTTGCTGTTTGTTTCTTATAAATTGCTTGAATTGCTTTGTTAAAATTTTCACCAAAGTCCATTTCTTGAAGTTGTTGAAACATAAATTGCCAATTTAAGTTATCAAAGGCTTTTTGTGCATCAAGGAATATAAGTGCCATCTGATTCCCTGGATGGATTTCATAGTACTCCAAGACGTTTAAAATAATCCTCAAATTGTTCTTTATCTGTCTTTTTGGTAGGAAACCATTTTGGTCTGTGTGTATAAATGCATTCAAAAAGTTTTTCATTCTTTCTGCCATTATTGCAGCAAAGATTTTGTAATCTACATTTAGTAGCGATATTGGTCTGTAATTTTTAATTAGTGTATGATCAGTTTCTTCTTTAGGTATCAAAGTAATATTAGCTTCAGTCCATGAATCCGGTATTTTTGTCTGTGTAAAAACTTCATTACATAAGTCTTTCAAAGTTAGAGTTATAATATCTTGTAACGCAGGAAGACCATCAGGTCCTGGTGTTTTATCTTTCTTTTGCTTTTTTATTGCCTCTGTAATCTCCATCATTGAAACATTCTCGTTTAACCTCTGACGCATATTCTCAGGAAACTTTGGGAGATTTGCTTCTTTTAAATAAGCCTGAATTACACCTTTAGGAACCGTCTCCACCTTATACAGTGTCTCATAATACTCCTTCGTTTTTTTATTTATTATGTCATTGTGACATTGTAGGTCACCGTCCGTATCCTGTAGCTTACTTATTAATCTTTTTTCTCTTTCTTTTTTAAATCTATATGCCAGCCATCTCCCAGGTTTATTGGCATTTTCAAAAAAATTCTGTTTGGACCTTTTAATCTGTTGTGCCATTGTATTTGTCTCAAGTAAGTTTAACTTATGTTTTAATAGTTCCATTTGTATTTTCAACTTTTTCTTTTGAGGGTCTGATTGTAATTCAGCTTCCAACATACTAAGTTGTTCTTTCAATCTATGTTGAGCAAGTTTCTTTTCCTTATTCTTTTTAGCAAGATAAGTTAT
>NW_015407099.1:0-2390 GCF_001527695.2 Protobothrops mucrosquamatus
CCTTGATAGAAAAATAAAATAAGCTTCCAGACCTTCTCTTCTCAACTCCAACCAACCCCGGCCTTCTCCTTTCCTTTCCTTTTCTATCCTTCCTCCTTCCACTCACGCCAGCCACACCCAAAGCCAACTGCAGCTGTCCCAATCTTTTCCTTCCCAGTCAAGCTCCTGCCAGCACTCTCAGGCAGTCCCCGCTACAATAATAATAATAATAATAATAATAATAATAATAATAATAATAATAATAATAATAATAAAAGTTGGACGGGACCTTGGAGGTCATCTAGTCCAACCCCCTGCTCAGGAAGGAAATCCTATACCATTTCAGACAAATGGCTGTCCAGTCTCTTCTTAAAAACTTCCAGTGTTGGAGCATTCACCGCTTCTGGAGGCAGGTTGTTCCACTGGCTAATTGTTCTAACTGTCAGGAAGTTTCTCCTTAGTTCTAGGTTGCTTCTCTCCTTGATCAGTTTCCACCCGTTGCTTCTTGTCCTGCCTTCAGGCGCCTTGGAGAATAGCTTGACTCCCTCTTCTTTGTGGCAGCCCCTGAGATATTGGAACACTGCTATCATGTCCCCCCTCGTCCTTCTCTTCATTAAACTAGACATACCCAATTCCAGCAACCGTTCCTTATATGTTTTAGCCTCCAGTTAGCTAAGGAGCCAGGCTGTAAGAATTCTTCTAGACACCACAATCCACATTCTGGTAGCCTAGAAAATGACACACTCCAATTATTTCATAGAAGGCAGGGGACAAGGTTACGTACCTACCAACTCACCGTCTTTCCCTTCCCTGGTCAATCTCATGCAGTTATCTGGTGGTGGCTCCTACTGACTGCTTCTTCAGTTATGGTGCTAGGGGGACTCCCAGACTGGGAGCCCTGTTGACCCCACTGCTGTGAGCAGAACACCACCATCTCCTCCAAGTTGCGCAGTACAGTCTCAGTGCCCTTGGGAGGCACCGGCGGGATCCGAGCTGGCTCCAGCACTCTGCAAAGGAAGACAGGCAGACGTTGCTAGCAAACCCTGCACTCAGCATGCTACAACCACTGTAATGGTGTGTGGCAATGAGCGTGGGAGACAGACAGGCAGGACAGCCACAGACAGGAACAACTGGCAGGTAAGAGATGTCTCAGCCCACAGAAGGAAAAGGGGCATGGGAATCATTTCAGAAGGGACCCTCCCTAGTTTTCCGGAGGGTCAACCGAAAGGAGAAATACTTTCAGTCTTGGCAACATTCTGTTAATCTAACCCAGGGGTCTTCAAACTTGGCCCTTTTATGACTTGTGGACTTCAACTCCCAGAATTCCTCAGCCAGGCATGCCTGGCTGAGGAATTCTGGGAGTTGAAGTCCACAAGTCATAAAAGGGCCAAGTTTGAAGACCCCTGATCTAACCTTATAGTAAGACGGAGTTAATATTCTTGGTTGTGCTATGTTGCAAGGCTAACAAAAACTGATGATTCATGCAAACAGCTACACTGCACGGAAAGCAGGCTATGTTAGGCCAAGTCCTGTAAACAGCAATGAGATCTGATCAGTGAGTCCAACCCCCATCTTAGTGCAAGAATCTAAATTAAAACAGGGGTAAAGGTGGCCTTTTAGTCCCCACTTGAATATGCCTCCTGAATACCATCTCTCTGGGTTATTGGGTCCACTGCTTTACTATCAAGACGCCTTTCCTGACATTCATTAAGAATATGCATACTTCAAATCTCTTCTTCCGCTTCCTGCTGCCTGAGGTGACAGAGGTCTCAGTCTTCTTCTGTGTGATGTCCTTTAAAATGTTTGATGATCGTGCTCATATTTTATTTATTTAATCAACTTCTATCCTGGGTCACAGTTGGGGCACTAGCCGGAGAGACAGACGTGTCATTCAAGGCTGCTCACATTTGAGAAATGCAAATGAGAAAAATCAAAACAATGCCCTTATATCAGACGTACAATAAACGTTACCAGAATCAGCTCCATTAAAAGTGAAAAGCTTGGTGAGAAGAGATGGGGGGTCTTGCCCTTTTTCTGAAGGCTGGATGAATGGAGGGCCAAACAAACGCACTTTTTTAGGGACAGCACTACGCAGATCTTCTTCCATAAGCCACAAGGCTCTTGAGAAGAGCCTCTCTTACTGATCTAAGTAACTAGGCAAATTCACAAGTTCCCCCTCTGTGCAAGACCAAGCCATTTAGGTCTTTAATGCTCAGTGCCAGACTCTTTTAAGTAGTGCTTAGTAAACAACTGACAACCTGTGCAGATCTTTCCATTTAGGCGTCATGTGATTCCTTTTATCTTGCACTGTTTAGCAGCCTGATCACTACATTTCATATTCATTGCAACTTCCGGCACTTCTCAAAAAAACAGCTCCGCGTAAAGCATATTGTAGTAATCAAGATGGGATT
>NW_015407100.1:0-2390 GCF_001527695.2 Protobothrops mucrosquamatus
GAGAGGGCTGTAAAGAACTATGAAGTGGTATATAAGTCTAAGTGCAAGCAGTGAAATAAGTTATGTATGACTGCAACCATTTTGCTGAGTCATGTCACTGGGACTGATTGTACAGCCGGGATATTAAGATAGGAAAGCTTGGGGAATTTCAAAGTGGGCGGGAGGGGGTGGAGAGAGAGAGAGGGAGAGAGAGTGATTGGGGGGCACATCTTTAGTCAAGGGCTCAGAACATGGAGCAGCATCACTCTCCTTTCTTAAAGAGCAATCAATCAAGTAGCTTCCGAAGACTTCTACAGAGAAGCACTGCATATGCTTACCACTGTAGACCCAGAGGACGTTGCCACAAACCCATTAATCACTATTTTGACAACAGCACGAGAGACAGACTTGCCGGAACAAGCAGGACTGCTGCGTCTAGTGGGCACAAAAACGCAGAGGGTCAGTGACAGTGCAGCAGATTGGCAAGCAGAGAGAATCCCCAGAGCATCTCCACTTCTCCTAAGTTCAGCTGGTCTCTCCTCCTTTCCTCAACTTCAGTTCATTGGCTCTCGGCTATTTTTAGAACTGAAGAACCAAGAGATTATTGGTTTGTGAGAGACGTCACCTGTTCGTCACTTTAGATTGACGTGTGTTAGCAGTCTTTCAAAGGCCAGGGACTTGCAAAACACCAATCATTGCAGGTTGCTGGAGTGGGTGTGGGGGGAGAAAGAGGAGGCACAAGAGGAGGAAGAGGGGAATCTATTTCCTTAAGGATTGGTAAGACAAAAAGTGGTCTTGACAGTTTTTTCTTAAATCAGGGCATTCAAGGATCTTCCTTACTCTTCAGGTGAGAATAAAATTCTCCAAGATGTAAAATCCTGAAAGATATGTTTTACACTGCCTTAAAAAATAAAAGGACAATATGATTTTCAAGGTCTTCAATCCAGTTCCATATTCTCCTTGGTTTCTAAATGTCTAGTAAAAAAAAATAGAAACTTGAAATTCTACAGAAGATTCATACTTTTCAGAGTCGATGGTATACGTCAGTGGTTCTCAACCTTTTTAATGCCGCGACCCCCAACCGGTCGTAAGCCGAGGACTAAACCGGTCGTAAGTCGAGGACTACCCAACCGGTCGTAAGTCGAGGACTTTCCCTGCCCAGGAGCGCCGCACATGCGTGGTTCTGCCCCCTGTGCCGGCCGAGGCGTAGCTGGCAAGCGGCAGAGACGGAGCAGGCCGACCACCAGCTGGCCCAGCTCAAGGGAGATAAGGCATCCGCCGGAAAAGGGGGGAAAAAATGGCAGACAGCCTTGCTTGGCGACCCCCGTGAAATGGTCAATCGACCCCAAATGGGATCGCGACCCATAGGTTGAGAACTGCTGGTATAAGTAATCCATCTCTCCGAGACCAAAGAAAGGATGGCTGCTCTTTTGTTGCTTGACATATTTGAAGTAGTAGAAGAAAAGGATTAAATCACAGACTTTTACAGGAATTCTTGGAGAAATAACATTAGTCATTAAAGTCAGGTCAACACTGAAGGTCACAAACGGCAATCACATGACCACAGCATGCTGAAACATCGTAAGTGCAATCCATTGGATTGTGATTATGTGACTACAAAGGTGCTGTCACAGCTGCAATTATGAGGACAGGTCATCAATTCCCATTCATTCAGCACCATGTACGTCAGGCTGCTCTTATAGTTCTTATCAAACTGAGATGAAATCTGGATAATGCAGGGAGGGTGAGGAGACAAGAAAAAATAGAAAAGACAAAGTAATGATTGGTTTCATTTTAATGTTGATGAAATTAAAACATTCCTCCAGTTACAACTATATTATTGTGGCTCATTGCACAGTCAGCCAGATGTCCAGACTGGATTTGAATTTTCATCCACCTATCTAGTCCTTCTCAAGGACCTGGCAGAGGCGTTATTAGTATGCTTCAGCACACAATCAGCCAGATGTTAGACTGGATGTGGCATTTTATCACCTACCAAGACCTTCCGAAGGGCCTGGGGTAGGCAAGTGTGTGTGTTTGGTAGTGTTAAAGGTATTGTCACAGGATGGAACCTGTGCAAAGCAAAGCTGCCTTTGGCAACTGACTGAGGGTGATTTTGTCAGTGCCGATGGTATTTAAGTGGTGCCCTAGTTGTTTTGTGATGGCATCCAAGCCACCTATTAATTTTGCTCTCTTTTGCTACAATAATTCCAATTCTGTTTACTGGTCTTTGAATTTTGTTATTTTCTCCAATTCTTTCTCTGCTTTTCTGCTGTCTACAAGAATTGCCATATCCTCTTTCCGGACATCATCATTCTTATTCTTATTCATTTGCCACCCAACTTATGGTTCAAGGTGACAACTAGCTAAAGGAGCAACTTTGTCTTCATTTTTTCCTAGCAGCATATTAC
>NW_015407101.1:0-2389 GCF_001527695.2 Protobothrops mucrosquamatus
CTCTAGCTTTCTTTCTAGGCCAAGTTGGTTCCCATATTAAAACTTTTCGATTGTCAAACCTCAAACTTTGGTTACAAAAATTTCTAATCAATTCAAACTGAGCAAAACTTTCTTCTCTTCCTGGCAATATCATCTGAGTATTATATTGACTTTTATTCCATATTATAATTGTAAGTAAATTATCCGCTTTGTTGTGGTTTCCAGAAAGTTGTATCTGAGTATCAATCTTAGTTTTCAGTAATTGAACTGAATCAGTTACAGTTAGTTCTTGATCATCCAAGTTATCCATCCGTTGTAGGTAATGTTGTGTAGAATTAGTTGGCTCAGTGGTTACCACCTTTTCTCCCAGCGTAGATTCATCATTGGATTGTAAGCATAATGTCTCTGTCTCTTTAGATTGTGTATCTTGATGTATGAAAGCCTGTTCAGTATTGCTCTGTTCTTCCTCTAGTGTTCCTTGTTCCATGGCTTGATTCATTATTGGATGGTCAGTTGAAAGTGCCAAGGTGGCATCTTTAGATTGTCTCCTCGGTTTCCAATAAGTTTTGAAGTCTTCTGTCATTTCAATTTTTTTCCCCAATATTAGATCATAGTCAAGATATGGAATATTTTCTTCCATTTTGGTGGTAGACTAGCCTGTTCCTTTATTAGAGACTATATTTAACAAAAGTCCACAAATATCCGCCTCTACTAGCCAGCTTCACCACCCAAATGTCAGATTATCTTTTCTCTTTTACTGTCATGTGAAGTCCAATCACAAAGATAGAATTGTAGTGTCACTTTGGCCACCAGATGTCCTCAGTGGACTGTAAGATTTTTTTTCCTCACGTTGATAAAGTTAAAAAAAAAAAAGTTTTCACTCTTATTTTTTAAAATTTAACAAGAGAGGTATCTCCAACATTATAAAGTTGATAGGAACAAATTAGCAATGTCCCTTTTTTCTTCTTTTCCCCTAATTATCCCCACAAAGAAAGTCCAATGGTAGAAAAAACAACAACCAAAGAAGACAGAGGTTTTTTTCTTTTTTTTCTTTTAAGCTCTTTTTCCGATATAGGCAGCCGCCGCTTTCTTAGCAAAGGGAAATAGTCAAAGCTCTTTACAGGAAAGATCAGAATAGCGAGAGAAAAGGGAGTCTCACCCGGATTCACCACGGTGGGTCTTCATTCTTAGTTGTTCTTTTGACTTGCGGTTGGTGCAGCTGGGTGATCGGCCATTTTACTGGCCGATCTTCTTCTCCGTCGGCCCTCAGAGTTCTCTTGGCCAGCTGGGGGAACCACCGCTCCTCTGCAGCCGAGCACAGCCTCCTTGACGGTAGTCGCACCCTCCAGGGCGACTTTCGACCCGCATAAGGGTCTACCAGCGGAGGGAAACTAGCTGAAGAGGAGATGAGTCTCCTTTTGCAGCTAGAGGTGCTGCCTCCGGAACCGGAAGTTTTTCAACCCTTGTAAATTGGCAAGAGGGACATATTACCGCATGTAGTGGGAGTGCTCAAAAGCCCGTGACTTTTGGAACAAGGTTAAAAAATGGCTGGAAGAAATACTAATGATAGAGGTAGAGCTAAAACCAGAGCTCTTCCTACTAGGCATAACTACGCAGAAATACGACAAAGGGATACTTTACTTGATGCTACATATTCTCACGGCTGCTAGATTGGCGTATGCACAAAACTGGAGGAATAAAGGAATTCCAACAGAAGAAGAGATTTTATATAAAATCCTATCGTGTGCTGATATGGATAGGCTCACAATGGAAATGAAGGACAAGACAGAGTCAGATTACTTTGAAATCTGGGACAAATTCTATTGTTGGTGTGAATCAAGGAGAACTGTTCGGGTTTTAAGTAGTGTTAAAATAGAAATATATAAAACTGTATGTTAGTATATAGAGAAACAAATTAGAGACTGTATTGTATAGAAAAATATGTATATATAGAGATTAAGAATTATATGTATGATGAGGAACAAATTGTTAGGAATATATACACTGGAATGTTACGTTATGTCCATCTTTGTTTTAACTGTTTTATAAATAAAAAAACTTTTAAAAAAAATTAAAAAAAAAAAGAAATTTTTCAACCCCTCCATTTATGTTGCTTATGACCGGCTTGGAATTCATGACCCAGTGTGAGAAATCCTGGATTAGGCAGCAATTAGAAAATCTGTGTAAGTAATCTTTGAAAAAAAAAGATAACATTTATTTATTTATTTATTTATTTATTTATTTAATTTGTACCCCGCCCTTCTCCTCATGGGACTCAGGGCGGCTAACAGCCTCATAAAAACCACAATACAAATACAATGATATCTATATTAAAAACCGAATTAAAAGGAAATATTTAAGAAGGCCGATCATTAAAATTATCCTTAAAATACCCTTAAAAAACCCCGCT
>NW_015407102.1:0-2389 GCF_001527695.2 Protobothrops mucrosquamatus
TACCTGATAAAACGCCCCCCTGGTCACGGCCGACAGCTGGTCTTCCAGTGTCAGCCGTGGATCCAGGAGGACCCCCAGATTGCGTACCCTCTCCGAGGGAGCCAAGATTTTGCCCCCTATAGTCAGCGATGGAGTCAGCTGACTATGCCGAGGCGCCGGCAGCCACAGCCACTCGGTCTTGGAAGGGTTGAGCCTGAGTATGGTTGTCTATTTATAAATAGATTGGTCCTTGATTAGATATTTCAGCTTGCAGTTTTACACAGCAAGATAGATGAGAGCTCTTTCCGTGGTCCAAGCAACTTTTTTTTCAACAAGCAGTTCTTTGAACAAGCATCTTCTGATGAAGAAGTACTTTGATTTTCGTTCCTCCCTTTTTTTTAGTATTACTATTTCCCTTGAAAAACATGTATATGATTGTATGGATCATATTCATTATGATTTTCATTCAAGCATAGTGAAAAACTGGGAAGTGCTTGGTGCTTAATGAAATAATATTTTTTTCTGATAGAAAGCTGCAGCTCTGATGCCTAATCAGAGACATTATTAGAAGCAAAGATGGAATTCTAAATTATTCACTCTGAATTGTTTTATTGACAGGGAGACTGTGGTTCAGTAGTGAAAAATATGTTTTGTAAACAAACAGTCCATCAATTTAGTTGCTAGCATTTCCAAGACAAAAAAGCATCATGAAATAAGGATGGGAAAGGCACCCCCGATACACTTCCTGGAGATCCAGCCACAATCAAAGGACACAAAAAATCCCTGGCCTAGGTAAAATTTAAAAAATGATTTTCTATAAATTAACTTTTTAAAATATTTGTTGGCTACCTTAAACATTTGGAAAGGAGATATACTTTATTACAATACAATAATAAATAATTTTAAAATGCAACTGGATCGTAATGAAATTTCTATGAAAATAATGTGTTATTTTTATTTATTACTCAACTCCTATGAACATTTAAACTATTTCACTTTAAAATAATGCAGGAATAACTCTAAATCCCTACATGAGCCATGCAGATTTCACTTGCAAAACAGCTAAACTATTGTTTACTTATGCATTTGATTTACATCTTATCTTTCCTAATAAAAAGTTCAAGAAAATGTTATTCTCTCAACAGTCCTATTTTATTTTCATGAGATTTCTTTCAGTTAAGTTAAATCAAAAGATGGAAAATATAACTAGAAGCCACCTAATTTTTTACTATAGCAGTTTTATAGTAATCTTTCTCAAAATTATGTTCTTCATCATGGAGACTGGAAGGCATCAGATTGTTGAAAGTTATTTTTAAACTCTAAATAGAATTGTTTTAAACTGATCTAGACTCTATCTAGCATTTCCATAGTGTAAGAGTAGTTCAAGGATGCAGTGTGCTTTTTAATACCCACTTTGAACTATTCTAGTAGTTCATCTATTCTCCATGATGGTGTTTTTAAAAACTCCACAAAAATATTGCTGTAAAACATAGAGCTATATGCTGATAAGAAACCATTTGTCAAGTTAGATAGTGGCAATGCAACATTAATGTTATTGGCTCTCTGGTTCCTTCTAGACTTAATTCAAAGATCTCTTATTGACATTAACTAAGATTACTTTATAATCTGCAATAAATAAAAATAAGTAGCATAAATATGCACCAAGAGTCTAATGTGGTTCTGCCAAATGCTGCTTCAAGCTATCAAATTTAATGTAATAGAAAAAATATTAAAAACATGGAGTATTTACTTTTAATTAACTTATTTATATAAATGATATAAATCAATAATCTTTGTTCTGCCCCACCCACATCTTTGTCTTGTCCACTTAGGATTGCACCCAGCACCCCTTTATGTCTTCCTGGGCCCCTGCCATCATGCAACCACAAGTTCAAAATCCAAGAGGCTGAGTTGTAGCCTTGTACTAGATAACTGTCACACTCCAATTATGATTATCACAATTAATAGCAATTGTATCTTTATTTAATGTTTGATTCTAATTCCACCAGAATAACAAGATGAACTTTGTATAAGTTTCCCACTATTACAACAATATGATGATAATCCATCTCATGATCTTAATTAGCCATCCCTTTACTATTAATGAAGCGAGATGCAAATTTTAGTTCCACCCCATATTGTCTATTGAATGAGAATGGACAATATCTTGATTTTCACCTTAGCAAAATGCACTAGAACAGTCCCTTTACCATTAAAAAAAATGATTCAATTGTTGGATTGTTTTTATTCCATGTAGTCTATAATCACTGTTGCTTTCAAACAGAAAGAAGTCTTAAGGGAAAAAATAATAATAAACCATGCTATGTAAAAAAGGAAAGCTAGTCTTACTTTGAACATGTGTGATTTTCCCAGCCCTATATCATTACATTTGTCTTGTACTGTAGTATGT
>NW_015407103.1:0-2389 GCF_001527695.2 Protobothrops mucrosquamatus
TGAAGTTGATAAGTTAGTAACCCGGTTGTTAAATGAATCTGGCTTCCCCATTGACTTTGCTTGTCAGACTGTTGCAAAAGGTGATCACATGACCCTGGGACACAGCAACGGTCATGTATGAACCAGTTGCCAAGCATCTGAATTTTGATCACATGATCATGGTGATTTTATAAAAGTCGTAACTGTGAAAAATGGTCATGTCGCGTTTTTCAGTGCTGTTGTAACTTTGAACAATCACTAAATGAACTGTTTTTAGTCGAGGACTACCTGCAAACCAAAACCAAGATTAAATGTCTTCCATTTCACCAATGATACAATCTGAAAATATGCAGATCAAAGATGGCTTATGGAATCTTAAGCTTGGCAGTCAGGAGAAATTGTGGTGACAATCCAGTCTCCAGAAGCTAGTTTATAAGAAGTTCTCATTGAGTTCAAGGCCAGATTCTCCAGAATTAAGGTAACTTATTGTTGTATTGCTACCGTGCTTTTAATAGTTTCTAAGAAGAGATAAATGTGTCAGAGCCAAGAGAAATTAGTGTTTATCCTTTGTCTTTGGATAGGGTTGTATTGAGTAATAATAAAGATTTTCCTAATATCTGGCATGTGGCAAACACCTACAAAAGGAATGCAAGATATCACATACATTGATGGCACTCAGGGGTTTCTATTTTCATTGAGTCTGGTTGAAGCAAGAATCTAGACCAGGGGTAGGCAACCTTGGCTCTTTTATGACTCGTTTATGATTCTGGGAGTTGAAGTCCACGAGTCATAAAAGAGCCAAGGTTGCCTACCCCTGATCAAGACAAGGCAGTTTTCACCCAACTGAATCCAACAATCCAGGCCCAAAACCTAAAAAGCTCCAGGAAAACTGGAAATCAGTTGGGTAAAGTTGGCAAATATTTTGTAAGTTGCATGAAGAGTTTTGGTTCCTACAGGCTGTTTCCATAGAGGTCAGATTTTTACAGGTTAGGGTTGCTATAGGCTTAGGCCTAACTCTTCTCCTTTATTCAGGCTTGGGACCGGCAACAGTGGCTGCTGAGCTACTCAATCCAAATCCTCCAAAGCACGGAAACCCCCAGACCAGGGGCAGGCAACCTCGGCTCTTTTATGACTCATGGACTTCAACTCCCAGAATTCCTGAGTCAGCAATTCTGGGAGTTGAAGTCCATGAGTCATAAAAGAGCCGAGGTTGCCTACCCCTGCCCCAGACCGAGTCGCGAGGATATTAGCTACAAACCCTCTTGCAATAAGGGGGAGGGGGGAAAACGCGTCACTCCATAAGCGCCCCCTCCTGACGGCCTCGATTAGAAGAAACCCCGCCCCCAAACCTGAAGCTGCCAATTCACGCGGCTGCCTGATCGCCCATCCCGCGAGACTTGGCGCTGTAATACCGGCGGAAGTGGGAGCCTAGTTCTTTTTCCGGTGGAAGCGAGACGCCAAGATGAGGTGGGTGCGGGTCTGTTCGGAGGCCTGAAATGCAATCCGCCGCCATCCTTGCTGTTGGGGATTCAGCTGAATGGCGTCGAATAGGGGTCGCGGGTGGTGAGCCAGTGGGGCAGGCCTAGGACCGGGAAGCCTGGGACATCTAGATGCCCATCTTAACCGCCGCTCTTGCGGATTAAGTAGCCCCGAGGGGGACTTAGCAGCATGGCGCGCTTCTTTCCACCGAGCTGCCTTCCGTTGAAGCGGGCTGCTCCGGTAGGTGATCAATTCAGCAGCCGAAGAGCAGCTTTTTAAAGGCCGTCCCCTTCTCTTTTGCAATGGAGTCGGATCCGAGTGGATTCTGTATGAAAGTTGCATAGCTTGCCTTGGACGACGACGTTCTTCTCGATCGCGAATTGCAGAGGAGTGATTTTTCTTCAAATTCAAATTTATTTGATTTATATATACCGCCCTTCTCCCTTGCGGGACTCAGGGCGGTGAACAGGCACATTAATAAAACAGCAATACCATAATATTTAAAAATATTCAAAACTAATTAAATTATTTGTCCTGTCCTAAAACTTATATAATAAGTTTTTATAATAATATAAAATTATACCCAATTTTATAATATAAATTGGGTATATAATATAAAATTATACCCAATTGGGTATAATATAAAATTATACCCAATTTAAAATTGTAGAGTTTCAGATTTATGCCAGACCGGCCTCTTGGAACAGATGGGTCTTTAGGGCTCGGCGGAAGAGGCGTATGTCCCCCATTGTACGGAGGTCAGGGGGCAGCTCATTCCATAGGGTAGGAGTTGCCACAGAGAAGGCTCTCCCCCTGGGGGTCACCAGCCGGCATTGTCCGGCCGACGGCACCCTGAGGAGGCCTAATCTGTGGGAGCGGACTGGTCGAAGGGAGGTATGTGGCAGAAGGCGGTCCTGCAGATAACCTGGTC
>NW_015407104.1:0-2388 GCF_001527695.2 Protobothrops mucrosquamatus
AAAATCCTCCTGAGTTTTTCAGATATTCCTGCAATGCATGGAATGACAACACTGCTATGTTTGTTGTTCTCTTCTTTGTCTGTAATGGAGGAGCTCTTGCTGGATCTTGCTCTCCATAACAAAGCAAAAGTCAACTGCTCCTGTGGGACATCTTTAAATCTTGGGGCAAGCTAAAATTACTTCCTTGGAGGTTAAACAACATCCAAGTATGCCGTGCTTGAAAAAAAATATCTCAAAACTCATCTGATCAAGAGGGAACCTTCCTAAGCATGCCATCTCACCTGCAGTTTGACTCTATGTACCAAGCATCATAGATGGACATGTTTCGAGTACACCAGAAAATTGAACAATGATGTCCAATAAAATTAATCCAGAAGGGAACAGAAGGAAAGATAGGGACATCAACTGTCTTCTCCAAAGGCCTAGGGAAGACATCTCCCAAACTTGGCAACTTTAAGACTTGTAGATTTCAATTCCCAGAATTCCAAAGCAAGCATGGCTGGCTGAAGAATTCTGGGAATTGAAATCTACAAGTCTTAAAGTTGCCAAGTTTGCAGACCCCTGGCCTAGGGGAAGAACCAGGTCTTTAAGGTTCTTTGAAACATTAGCATTCCCATTTCAGGTTAGAATTTCATTCCAGAGGGTAGCTGCCATTATGGAGAATGTGTGTTTCCAGGGTGCATCTCTGTTTATTCAACAGGCATCTCCGTTTATTCAGCGGAACCCAGAATGTACCAACAGGAATGGTCTCTTAGTTCCCTAAGACAAGGCTTTTCAACCAGTGGGACGGGTACCACCTGTGGTACATTGGCACCTGGCAGGTGGTACGCGACCATCCTAGAAAAGTAGCAGGGGAGGGGAATGAGGTGAACCGGTGGCAGCAACGCACAAGCCTGAGTGAGAGATGGCTGGAGCTGCAGGGCTGTCAGGGCTCAGTGGAAGCGCCAGGATCAGTGCCAGGCTCCAGCTGGAGCTCGGCGCTGATCCTGGCGCTTCCGCTGAGCCCAGAAGAAGCGCCGATCAGCTGGAATGTTGCAGCACCTCCAGGGTCTTGTGATTTACATTCAGATGCTTGGCAACTGATTCATATTTATGACGGTTGCAGTGTCCCAGGGTCAGGTGAAGTGACCAAAACCTGCTGCAACCACCCAGCAGACGGGGGTAATAAAAACCAAACACCCCCCCCACTCCACTCCCGCTGCCAATCCTTAACAGAAATGCTCACAACAATGAAAACCTCAGACAGGAGGAAGAGCGCGGCCGGGTGGGCAGGCAGGTGTCTTCCTCGGTTGTGGCTTGGGGGGCACTTTTTTCAGTGCCATTGTAACTTCAAACAGTCATTAAGCAAACTGTTGTAAGTCGAGGACTACCTGCACTTCATCACTTTTTTTCCTTTTTTTGGTCATCAAGTTTCTGACACCTTGCTAGGCGACTGGTGGTCCTCGGATATTGCCATATCCTAAAAGTGGTACAATGGGTGAAAAGGTTGAAAAGCCCTGCCCTAAGAGACAAACATAACTCCAAGTCTTTGGTTAGCAAGAGGGACATGCTCCTTGCCCAATTTGGTCTGACAATCTGGAGAAACATCTGCAGCTTCTGCCATGGACTTCCCGCTGTGAAGCATCTGCCACCAAACACCCAGCAAAGCTTGGCAGGATGTGCAACGAATTAATAAAATGTCATTTATTTCAGAGCCAAAATTAGAACATGTGTAAGAACGAGCCCACCAAATTGGTTTGCGGTAAAGGGAGCTTCGGCTTGACCATTATTACATTCAATTATGGTTTTGGAAGAAGGTAGATATTAAGAGAATGCCAGTGGCTTTGTGCTACTAATTAGTTGTGTTTTGAAAAGAAAAAAAAAACAAACAAAACAAACTTAGCAATACATAGCCTGGCCAATTATCTTGGAAATCCAGATACAGGCAACCTATAAAGTCTAGGCTATATCTCTCCTTGGACATAGGTTTATCTGGTCACTCGAGGTCATTACATTTTGCTAAAATGATGGTTCAGTCTACCGTCAACCTCAAATGTTATTTAAGGGAAAGACAAGCAAGCAATATATTTATTTTATTTTATTTATTTTTTATTTAACATAGATTTATATGCTGCCCTTCTCCCTATAGGACTCAGGGCGGCTTACAGCATATTAAAACACTTAAAACATCATCCCCCCATAAAAACCTGTTAAAAACCAAATATTTTTTTTTCGCTGTATAATTAATTAAAATTAAATTAAGAATTGTCCCTGTTTAAAAATTCTCCCTAGGCCAGACCCGCTTGTTGAAAAAGCCATGTCTTGAGGGCGCGGCGAAAAGGTAGGAGATCCGGAATCGTCCGGATCTCGGGGGGTAGTTCGTTCCAGAGGGTGGGGGCACCCACAGAG
>NW_015407105.1:0-2388 GCF_001527695.2 Protobothrops mucrosquamatus
TAAAGATAAACAGGACTGTTTATAAAAACCAAATGATTCACGAAGCAAGTACAGTTTTAATAGCTTTGTTATAGCAAGTGAAATGAGTGGAGTAATGAAATGCTAAGGTTTTACATCCTGTTGTAAATGCAGAGAAGGAAAGCATCCAGCACAGAACATAAATCCTTCAGCAAACACACACACACACACACACACACACACACACACACACCCCAAACAGACAAAAAACCCATAGACATCTTGAATGGTGCTTATAAGTCACTTCAGTTATCCCCAAGCTGGGAAGTTGTTGAGTTAGTTCAAAGAAATCTACTAGAAATATGCATACTGACGGGGGCGAGGGGACGGCTGTAGGTGCCCACTTGCAGACAGGAAGGGTGTAGTGAATGGAATTTACCACAGGTGCAACATTCAGAAGCCCACATATTTTGCAATAAACAGGAAACCACATAACCAGCGTCAAAAATAGAAAAAAAGGGGGAGAGAAATAATAACCAACAGCTACTCAGAGGCGCTGATTATTATAGTGCCTTTCCTAGACTTCTTCATCAATTTTGGAGCTCCTCCCCTCCATCCTTTAAAATAAAATAAGGGGAAAAATGACAAAGAGGATTTTCAGAGAAATAATATCCATACATTTCTTCCTGTCACCTTGGAAAACACTGCTGGCTTCACCAAGCCAAAGCCACAAGTTATTCCGAGCTTCCTTGTGTCCTCTGTTTGATCTCCTTGATTTATGGGCAGCCAAAACAGTCCCATAACTTTTCATTTTTCCTCTATAGCAACCATATGAAAATGTACATTTCTAAGTATATTTCTGGTAGCTTTATGTCAACAGTCCGAAAACAACTGTGGGCATCAAAAAATGTGAACACAATCATCTGTCTGTCCATCCGTCCGTCCATCCATCCATCTGTCTATCCATCTATCCATCCATCCATCCATCCATCCATCCATCCATCCATCTACACAAATACACACACACACACACACACACACACACACACACACACACACACACACAGAAGTCAGCATGAAGTAATGGCTGAGGTGTTGGACTCTGAATGGGGAGATCCAAGTTCTAATCCCCCTTCAGCCACACAAAGGTTCCCTAGGACACATTGGGCCAGTCCCTCCCTCTCAGTCCAACAGCCAGGATGGTTCAGTGGAGAAGCTTCTGGACTAGGAAGACACAAGTTCTTGATTTCCTTCAGCTATGGATGCTTCCTAGATGATTTTCGGCCTGTCCCTCTCTCTCAGCCCAAGAATCAGAGTAGTGCAGTGGTGAAGGTGTTGGACTGGCATCATAGAGATTCTATAATCTAGTTTCAGCTCCTGGTGGACTGAGGGTCATTTCCTCCCTCTCAGTCAAGAGACATGGTAGTGATGAAGATGTTGGATTGGAACAAGAGAGACCAGGTTAACTCCCTTGACCATGAAAACTCACTGGGTGTCTTGAGGCCAGTGTTTTGTGACCTACAGGTTGTGGGTGCTTCATCATTGGATATGTTTAAGAGAATGGACATCCATTTGTATAGGGTCTCCTGGACTAGAAGACCTCCAAGGTCCCTCCAACTGTATTATTCTGTTATTCCCTTTGAGCCTTATCTCCTTACAGACTAGTTGTTTTGGGGAAAATAATGAAAAGGAATCAGGAAGGAAGGAAGTAAGGAAGTAAGTATTATGATGAATCTTACAAACACATGCCTGATGCTGGTTTATGTCTGTAATAAAGGCTTGATTTGATTGCATACTGTCCACGTGGAAAAAGATCCAACGAGCAGCATAGGCCAGGCATGTCTACTACTATTAATATGTGTAATTTTCCTACAATTTTTTTTTTTAAAGGAACTTTTTATATGCTTGGTCAGAATTTTAACAACTCAGTGAGAGAACTTTGCAGGCTGCGGCTTAGTACTGAGCCAGGATGGTGAGGCTTTTGTATAAGAAGCCACGTGTCACTGAGGTCATTCTTTTTCGGCCTGACGTCAGCCGTGTCCAATTCCAGCTGTCTGTGCCATTTGGGAGAAGCCAGTCTGGGACAAGTTACTGGGAGGAGGACAGTTAAAAGCGACATTGCCCAGAGTGGGGGCGAAGTGCCCTGGCATTCGTGTTGGAGGGACAGAGGGAAAATCCTCTCGGGTGTGCTGTGGGGCCTGTTTGTTTACCTCATGAAGTGCAGGTTGCTTGGGGGGGGGGCTGCTGTGAAGTTTCTATTCTAGGTTTTCAGACAGCAATTACATTGGGTGACCCACAAAGCCGCAATTATAGCATGTCTGCACAAACCAGCAATTACAGATCTTTTTGCCTGAGTATTCTAACATCTCTCTCTCTCTCTCTCTCTCTCTCTCTCTCTCTCTCTCTCTCTCTCTCTTTGTGTCTCTCTCT
>NW_015407106.1:0-2388 GCF_001527695.2 Protobothrops mucrosquamatus
GCTTGGCAACCAACTCATATTTATGAGGATTGCAGTATCTGGGGTCATGTGATCAATGGGGATTCTTTTAACAATCCAGTTACTAATTTAACAATTGCAGTGATTCTCTTAACAACTGTGGGAACGAAGGAAGGAAGGAAGGAAGGAAGGAAGGAAGGAAGGAAGGAAGGAAGGAAGGAAGGAAGGAAGGAAGGAAGGATACAAGCAAGTCAGTTGCAAGCATGAACTGGTGCTGTCCTCAAACTTACATACTTCTGCAGCTGCACCTGAAGGTCCCAAGAAACTCTTGGACAGCTCTTTGACCCATGGGATGAACTTAGGCACCCCTCAGAGGGACCTTAGGGAGAACCCATCATGAGAACATCCACCTGCCTGGTTGCCAAAGGATGACCTGTGGTCCATCAGAGGAACTCAAGAGTAGCCCTCTGGAATAACCCCTAAGAAGTTCCTCAAAAGTCAGGAACCTCGACAACCTGACTCTCAAGATCTCAAGATCTCCAGCAGAAGGACCCATGGGAGATCACACTCACCGGGATGGCCGCTGAGGTCACTCCTCCCGCAAAGCCTGTGAGAAGCCTTCCGACCAGGAGCATCCAGACCTCCTGGGCGCTGGCCATGAGCAAGTACCCAATGGCAGAAGGGATGGCGGAGAACATGATGCTCAGCTTGCGCCCCAGGCGGTCGTTGAAGTACATGGTGCACAGCCCGCCTGCGGCTACTCCTAAGGTGAAGATGGACTAGAAGACAGAAAGAGAGGAAGGAGGTCAACAAAGAAGACCACACAATCACAACCAGTGCTTAGAAGGCAGCACTGTAGGCAAACTGTCCACTGCCAGGAGTTCGATCCTGACCAGCTCAAGGTTGACTCAGCCTTCCATCCTTCCAAGGTTGGTAAAATGAGGATTGTTGGGGGTCAAGATGCTGGCTCTGTAACCCGCTTAGAGAGGGCTGTGAAGCATCGTAAAGCGGTATATAAGTCTGAGTGCCATCGCTATAACAGCAGTTACAGGTAATCCTCAACTTATAATCACACAGTTCAAATTTACGACGGGCCTCGCCAGGGCGACTTACAACCCGTTTTTGGGAGTTGCGACAGCCACACAAACGGCCCACAGTCGTGTGATCAAATCTGGGGCACTTGGTAACCCCTTCACCATTGGCAGAGACCCAGGTCCACAATTTGCAATCTCTTTTTTTTTTTTTAGTCGTATGTACTTCCAGTTTCCAGCAAAGAACTTTGGGGTGGGGAATGGATTTGCTTAACTAACACCATGTGTGGTTAATATTGCTTAAGGTCTGTTGTTAAAAAAAAAAAAAGGGGGGGGGCGGTCACGAATCCGGTCGCTCGATTCCTCGATTTACCCCACTTACCCCAAACCAGGAAGCGGTAGCCCTGGTTAGTTGCAAGTTAGGAACTGGAGATTTCACCAAAGCTGGTATGACGGGCGAGGTGTACACTAACGCAAAGCCGAAACTGAAATTCCCCAACACTGCAGCGAAGCAGGCAAGGAGGAGACGCTGGTTTCTGAGTGTCCTGGGCAAAAGAGAGAAGGAAGAAGAGGAACCAAAGTGAGATCCATCTCAAAGGCTGAAGGGGAGCTGTGAACCGGAGAGAGACAGGTGTTTTTAAAGCTAGAATATAGAATAACAGAGCTGGAAGGGACCTTGGAGGTCTTCTAGTCCAACCCCCTGCTCAAGCAGGAGACCCTATACCATTTCAGACAAAGGGTTGTGCAGTCTCTTCTTAAAACCTTCCAGTGTTGGAGCATTCACAACTTGCTCCATTGATTAATTGTTCTCACTGTCAGGAAGTTTCTCCTTAGCTCCAGGTTGCTTCTCTCCTTGATTGGTTTCCATCCACTTTTTCTTGTCCTGCCTTCAGGGGCTTTGGAGAATAGCTTGACTCCCTCTTCTTTGGGGCAGCCCCTGAGATACTGGAAGACTGCTATCATGTCCCCCCTGGTCCTTCTCTTCCTTAAACTAGACATACCCAATTCCAGCAACCGTTCCTTATATGTTTTAGCCTCCAGTCCCCTGATCATCTTTGTTGCTCTTCTCTGAACTCTTTTTAGAGCCTCAGCATGATTTTATATCTCTCCTTGATAGGTTTCCATCTGTTACTTCTTCTCCTGCCCTCAGGTGCCTCGGAAGAATAAGTTGACCCCCTCTTCTCTGGGACAGCCCCTCAGATATTCCAGGGCACGTGCAGATTTCTTTTCCTTCTGCAAAAGCCAGCTCAAGGCAGGCGACAGGCAAGCCGAGTGAAAGGATGTAAAAAAAAGTGCCGGTAATTTCATGGACTGGGGTAGAAAAAGAGAAGCGGAGAAAGACAGCGCTATAATCTGAGACCGAACTGAGAAAATGTGGGTGACTTAAAAACGTCTCCTT
>NW_015407107.1:0-2388 GCF_001527695.2 Protobothrops mucrosquamatus
CTTTCTTAAAGCCCAGCCGCCGGCCGCCACTTGCATGCCTTCGCTCATCCAGCGGGCCTTGGCCGCAGCCCCCGAGCTCGCCTCGCCGCACCGGCTAACCGGGCGCCCGCTAGGAAGAAGGGGCTGTCGAGCTGAACTGGAACCTCTCCGCTCGGCGGCAGTCTATCCGAGCGGGGCTACCTTCATTCCGGCGGGGGCGCTTCGGCGCGGGGGCTGGACCTGCTCTGGAGCCTCGCGTGCCGCCTCGAAGCCCCCTCCCCCTCAGCCCAAAGCCGAAGTTCGGCGGGAAGGGCCGTCGGCTTCGCTCTGCCTCCCGCCTTCCACCAGGCAGCGCCCGAAAGCCTTCCGAGGCCAGGTCGCCTTCGCGACGGAGCTTCCCGCCGAGCTGCAGCAAGGCGGAGCTGCCCGGCCTCTGTCGCCGCGCCTGCCCGGCAGCCGAGAAGCGAGAAAGGCCGCCTGTGGTCCGCGCGCCCCAGTCCGCTTCGTCCCGGGGAGAGGCCCGACTCCCCTGCCTGCCCTCCCGCCGCGCCCCAAGGAATCCCCCTCGGCTGACCTGCTCCGTCCAGCCGCTCCGTCCGCCGCTCGCAGGCCGAGACAAGGGCCGCCCCGGCCGGCCTCTTCGTCACCCCGCCCCGTCCTGACGGGGCCTGGCCGGGGGCGTCCTGAGAGCGGCGGGTCCAGCCCAGGGCGGGACGGAGCGAGATGCTCTGGGAGCGGCGGGGCTTTCTGACCGCAGCCGGCCCCGAGCGAGGCCCAGGGGGCAGGAGGGTTGGGGAGCCGCCGCGGAGTCGCCAGAGCTGCACGACAAGCGCCCCCTTCCCCCGCAGGGCATCTCTGGGGCCTCTCGGGGTCGTTCCTTGCGCCCAACCCTCGGCTTCCTCCGAGGTTTTGTGCAGAGGTGAGCAAGATGGGCGCTGGGGCTTGTGCTCCTTCCCAGGGCCCAGAAGGGCAACTCAGCGCCTGCCCTCTCCTCTGGGAGCCAGGCAGGAAAGGCGTGTGTGTGTGGGGGGGGAGGAACCAGAGCCCACTCTTTGCTGGAACAACCAGCCTGGTGGCTTCTTCGCAGGACCACAGAACCTGCAGCCAGCGAGCCTTCCAACCCTTGGCATCAAAAAGGGGAAATACTATGTTTGGGGACAACATTGGTATGCTTGACTACCTTTGGTAGAGCCAGGACTTTGATGGGGCTTCCCTTCATGCCTTGATTACCTTGTGTGTGGAGGGCTGCCGTGTGTTGTGTGTGGGGCCGCCCTCGAAAGCGGCAGCCGGTGCCGAATGTAGGGGCGTGACAGTGATGCCCAAATCACAGCCTTGCATGGCAGCTGCACTAGTTGTCGCTTGGCTTCTGGGTGCAGTTTGAGCAGCTCACCACAAAGCGCTTCATGGCCGCGGTCTGTGCCCATCCTGTGCACTTCAACAAAGCTGGCTGGCACTGGTCCCATCGATTAAGCGTTATCACTCAGTGGGACCCCGGCCTTCCCTGTGGCTGCACCTGCCCTCTGGAGACCTGGGTCTCCCTCAACTTGCCCACTGTCAAGCCTTCTTTAAGAACGGCCTTTTTCCCAGCCCCTGGGCTGAGGCAGGACCCTTGCAGCTGGCGAAGCTTTGCATAGTGCAGGACATCTGCTAGCAGCCTCAGGAGAACATAAAACCCTCTCTGGCTACTCTCTCTGCTGGTGAACCCATAAAAAGATTGAAGAGCAGCAAGACCAAAAGGCTGGCTGGCTGGCTGGCTGGCTGGCTGGCTGGCTGGCTGGCTCCCATCCATCCATCCATCCATCCATCCATCCATCCTCTTGATGCAGGGGCAATTATTTTTTTTATAAGGAAGGCACTGGAATTAATACCTTTTGTCAAACTTGATGAGCTCTACGTGCTTCTTTCCAAGGGTGCCGAATGTTCCACACCAGCGCCTTCTCTGCAGGCTCCGGCCCGGGTCCTTCTGGGTCCAATGTAGCTGATCTGGTTGGGCGGTGGAAGATGTGACATCCCCTCTTTCTGAGCAGTCTCCCACTCGCCTTTGCGTCATCCACCGAAGGGGCTGGTGTGAAAACTATCAGGATTACATTTCATTCACTTCAGCCTTTGCACCTGCCCTTTAGAACCATTTTTTCCTCAGGGGAGCTTAAAACGGGTAAAATCAGACTCAGGATGCAGAACACTAGACCGTAGGACAAGAAAAACCACACACTGGTCCAGAATGCGGCCGCGCGGGCGGTGTTGGGAGGGACTCGTCGCTCCCATGTAACACCGCTGCTGCGCGAGCTGCACTGGTTGCCGGTGGCCTTCCGGGTGCGCTTCAAGGTGTTGGTTATCATCTTTAAAGCGCTCCATGGCATCGGACCTGGATATCTCCGAGACCGCCTTCTGCCGCAGGTTGCCTCCCAT
>NW_015407108.1:0-2388 GCF_001527695.2 Protobothrops mucrosquamatus
TGAAGTTGATAAGTTAGTAACCCGGTTGTTAAATGAATCTGGCTTCCCCATTGACTTTGCTTGTCAGACTGTTGCAAAAGGTGATCACATGACCCTGGGACACAGCAACGGTCATGTATGAACCAGTTGCCAAGCATCTGAATTTTGATCACATGATCATGGTGATTTTATAAAAGTCGTAACTGTGAAAAATGGTCATATTGCGTTTTTCAGTGCTGTTGTAACTTTGAACAATCACTAAATGAACTGTTTTTAGTCGAGGACTACCTGCAAACCAAAACCAAGATTAAATGTCTTCCATTTCACCAATGATACAATCTGAAAATATGCAGATCAAAGATGGCTTATGGAATCTTAAGCTTGGCAGTCAGGAGCAATTGTGGTGCCAATCCAGTCTCCAGAAGCTAGTTTATAAGAAGTTCTCATTGAGTTCAAGGCCAGATACTCCAGAATTAAGGTAACTTATTGTTGTATTGCTATCGTGCTTTTAATAGTTTCTATGAAGAGATAAATGTGTCAGAGCCAAGAGAAATTAGTGTTTATCCTTTGTCTTTGGATAGGGTTGTATTGAGTAATAATAAAGATTTTCCTAATATCTGGCATGTGGCAAACACCTACAAAAGGAATGCAAGATATCACATACATTGATGGCACTCAGGGGTTTCTATTTTCATTGAGTCTGGTTGAAGCAAGAATCTAGACCAGGGGTAGGCAACCTTGGCTCTTTTATGACTCGTTTATGATTCTGGGAGTTGAAGTCCACGAGTCATAAAAGAGCCAAGGTTGCCTACCCCTGATCAAGACAAGGCAGTTTTCACCCAACTGAATCCAACAATCCAGGCCTAAAACCTACAAAGCTCCAGGAAAACTGGAAATCAGTTGGGTAAAGTTGGCAAATATTTTGTAAGTTGCATGAAGAGTTTTGGTTCCAACAAGCTGTTTCCATAGAGGTCAGATTTTTACAGGTTAGGGTTGCTATAGGCTTAGGCCTAACTCTTCTCCTTTATTCAGGCTTGGGACCGGCAACAGCGGCTGCTGAGCTACTTAATCCAAATCCTCCAAAGCACGGAAACCCCCAGACCAGGGGTAGGCAACCTCGGCTCTTTTATGACTCATGGACTTCAACTCCCAGAATTCCTGAGTCAGCGTAGCTGACTCAGGAATTCTGGGAGTTGAAGTCCACGAGTCATAAAAGAGCCGAGGTTGCCTACCCCTGCCCCAGACCGAGTCGCGAGGATATTAGCTACAAACCCTCTTGCAATAAGGGGGAGGGGGGGAAACACGTCACTCCATAAGCGCCCCCTCCTGACGGCCTCGATTAGAAGAAACCCCGCCCCAAAACCTGAAGCTGCCAATTCGCGCGGCTGGCCTGATCGCCCATCCCGCGAGACTTGGCGCTGTAATACCGGCGGAAGTGGGAGCCTGGTTCTTTTTCCGGTGAAAGCGAGACGCCAAGATGAGGTGGGTGTAGGTCTGTTCGGAGGCCTGAAATGCAATCCGCCGCCATCCTTGCTGTTGGGGATTCAGCTGAATGGCGTCGAGTAGGGGTCGCGGGTGGTGAGCCAGTGGGGCAGGCCTAGGACCGGGAAGCCTGGGACATCTAGATGCCCATCTTAACCGCCGCTCTTGCGGATTAAGTAGCCCCGAGGGGGACTTAGCAGCATGGCGCGCTTCTTTCCACCGAGCTGCCTTCCGTTGAAGCGGGCTGCTCCGGTAGGTGATCAATTCAGCAGCCGAAGAGCAGCTTTTTTAAGGCCGTCCCCTTCTCTTTTGCAATGGAGTCGGATCCGAGTGGATTCTGTATGAAAGTTGCATAGCTTGCCTTGGACGACGACGTTCTTCTCGATCGCGAATTGCAGAGGAGTGGTTTTTATTCAAATTCAAATTCAGATTTATTTGATTTATATATACCGCCCTTCTCCCTTGCGGGACTCAGGGCGGTGAACAGGCACATTAATAAAACAGCAATACCATAATATTTAAAAATATTCAAAACTAATTAAATTATTTGTCCTGTCCTAAAACTTATATAATAAGTTTTTATAATAATATAAAATTATACCCAATTTTATAATATAAATTGGGTATATAATATAAAATTATACCCAATTGGGTATAATATAAAATTATACCCAATTTAAAATTGTAGAGTTTCAGATTTATGCCAGACCGGCCTCTTGGAACAGATGGGTCTTTAGGGCTCGGCGGAAGAGGCGTATGTCCCCCATTGTACGGAGGTCAGGGGGCAGCTCATTCCATAGGGTAGGAGCTGCCACAGAGAAGGCTCTCCCCCTGGGGGTCACCAGCCGGCATTGTCCGGCCGACGGCACCCTGAGGAGGCCTAATCTGTGGGAGCGGACTGGTCGAAGGGAGGTATGTGGCAGAAGG
>NW_015407109.1:0-2387 GCF_001527695.2 Protobothrops mucrosquamatus
TTCTCCAAAGCGCCTGAAGGCAGGACAAGAAGCAACGGATGGAAACTAATCAAGGAGAGAAGCAACCTAGAACTAAGGAGAAACTTCCTGACAGTTAGAACAATTAACCAGTGGAACAACCTGCCTCCAGAAGCGGTGAATGCTCCAACACTGGAAGTTTTTAAGAAGAGACTGGACAGCCATTTGTCCGAAATGGTATGGGGTTTCCTGCTTGAGCAGGGGGTTGGACTAGATGACCTTCAAGGTCCCTTCCAACTTTACTATTATTATTATTATTATTATTATTATTATTATTATTATTATTATTATTATTATTATTGTTATTATTATTATTATTATTATTATTTATTTTTTAACTCCCAGTACTTCTGAGCCAGAATCCTGCCCTTGGGAAAGGTTGGGAAATTCTCTTTCCCTTGGAAAAATCCCTAACATCCATCACATAACTCCATAAAGCTACGCGGATAGTGAGATGGGCAGGATATAAATTTAATAATAACTAACTAACCAACCAACCAACCAACCAACCAACTAATCAACTAACATTTGTGGGGTTCTTGGTGTTCTCTGAGCTTGGCTTTTTATTACCAAACTAGGTAACATCTTCAGTGCTAGTGCTAGCTAATCCATCATCAGTGTTATGATGTTACCTAGTTGGGTAGTGAAATATCTGCAAGAAAATTGCCAAGCTCAGGCAGAATTGACCTCACAGTCCTCCTCCTCTTCTCTTTACAGGACTGATGATGATCCCTAGTTGGGTAATGAAACATCTGCAAGAAAACCACCAAGCTCAGAGAGCACCAAGGACCCCACAGTCCTCCTCCTCCTCCTCAACTGACCCACATGAATGGAGCCCCCACCCCTTACATCTCTGCAAGGCGATCAAGCCGGTCAGTCCTGGAGAAGATCAACCCCGACTGCTCTTTAGAAGGCCAGATCCTGAAGTTGAAACTCAAGTACTTTGGCCACCTAATGAGAAGGAAGGACTCCCTGGAGAAGAGCCTGATGCTGGGAAAGATGGAGGGCAATAGAAGAAGGGGACGACAGAGAAGGAGGTGGCTGGATGGAGTCACTGAAGCAGGAGGCGTGAGCTTAAAGGGACTCCAGAAGATGGCAGAGGACAGGAAGGCCTGGAGGAACATTGTCCATGGGGTCGCGACGGGTCGGACACGACTTTGCAACTAACAACAACAACAATAAAAAAAATTATAATACAATTTATTAGTTGGAGAAGATGCTGCCACACATCTGCTCTCTGTTCTGTTGGTGGCTCTGCACTGGGCTTCAGGCTTTTCACCTGCAGAAGACTTCCAGTCCTTTAGGTTTTTGGGTTTTTTTAGTCATATTGCACTCTCTTCCAGCTTCCTCTCGGCCGCCAAAGCTCTTAACAATCTGATAATCCCCGTGAATGACTTTAGATAAAAAAAGGTGTTTTTTTTTATGTGGTCTAATTAATCTACAGCATTCCTTGGTGAGGGCCACTGGCTTAGGCAGTTTTAGGAAAGGATTAGTTGAAGCTACAGTGGATAAATTTTATTAGCGGGTCTTAGGGATTGCAGGCTAAAATTGGAAGCGGTTACATTGACCTAAGTTTAGGTCAGGTGATAAGAGGGACCGATAGAGAACGGCAATCCGGTGGAGAATATCAGGGATTCATGCCGGAGAAAGAGAGCTGAAACTGCATTTAGAATGTTTTTGGAAAGTCGGAAAGGCCTTGGGGGAATTATTTAGTCAAAGCGTTTCTCAACCGTGGCAACTTTGAGATGTGTTGAGCTTATCTCCCAGAATTCCTCAGACTGCCATACTTCAGTTGCTGAAGAAGATTCTTGGATGGTGATGATGATGATGATGATGATGATGATAATAATTTTATTGTCACTTTGAATGTACACCAATCAGTATACATCAAAATGAAATTTTGTTGCATACAGCTCTCAGAGGGCCACCATCTCCGATATAGACTCCTTAATAATAATAATAATAAAGTTGGAAGGGACCTTGGAGGTCATCGAGTCCAACCCCCTGCTTAGGCAGGAAACTCTATACCATTTCAGACAAATGGCTGTCCAGTCTCTTCTTAAAAACTTCCAGTGTTGGAGCATTCACCGCTTCTGGAGGCAGGTTGTTTCACTGGTTAATTGTTCTGTCAGGAAGTTTCTCCTTAGTTCTAAGTTGCTTCTCTCTTTGGTTAGTTTCCATCATTTCTTGTCTTGGCTTTTGGGGTTTTGGAAAATAGTCTGACCCCCTCATCTTTGTAGGGGCCCCTCCAATATTGGAAGACGGCTATCATGTCTCCCCTAGTCCTTCTTTTCATTAGACTGGACATACCCAATTCCAGTAACTGTTCTTTGCATATTTTAGCTTCCAGCCCCCTAATCTTCTTTGTT
>NW_015407110.1:0-2387 GCF_001527695.2 Protobothrops mucrosquamatus
GGCCTTCAGCTGGGTTTTATAAAACCTTTTCGCTTTAGGCCTCCGTCGTCGTGTGCAAAAAAAAAAAAAAGGTTCAATCAATCAGTCAATTTCAATTTCTTGCGGGGAAAAAAAATCTTGCAAAGTTGGAATTGATGGATTGAACTTTTTAGTCCCACCCAGTCTGCCGTTACCACCACAGCCACGCCCACCCAATGGGCCACGGCACCCGACGATGCATAAGTGGGTTTTGGGTTGCTGTTTGGGCACTCGGTCTCTAAAAGGTTCGCCATCACTGCCCTATACCATTTCAGACAAATGGTTGTCCAGTCTCTTCTTAAAAACTTCCAGTGTTGGAGCATTCACAGCTTCTGGAGGCAGGTTGTTCCACTGATTAACTGTTCTAACTGTCAGGAAATGTCTCCTTAGTTCTAGGTTGCTTCTCTTTTTTGTTAGTTTGCTTCTTGTCCTGTCTTCAGGTGCTTTGGAGAATAGCTTGACTCCCTCTTCTTTGTGGCAACCCCTGAGATACAGTATTGGAACACTGCTATCATGTCACCCCTGGTCCTTCTCTTCGTTAAACTAGACATACCCAATTCCAGCAACCGTTCTTTATATGTTTTAGTCTCCAGTCCCCTAATCATCTTTATTGCTCTTCTCTGTACTCTTTCTAGAGTCTCAACATCTTTCTTACATCGTGGTAACCAAAACTGGATGCAGTATTCCAAGTGTGGCATTACCAAGGCATTGTAAAATAGTATTAACACTTCATGTGATCTTGATTCTATCCTTCTGTTAATGCAGCCTAGCAATTTTGTTGGCTTTTTTGGCATCTGGCTCATATTTAAGTGATTGTCCACTAGGACTCCAAGTCAGTCACTCTCTTTCTCAGCCCAACCCACTACATTTGGTTGTTCTTGTGGAGAAAATAGGAGAAGGAAGGAGTGTTGGATATGTTCACATCTTGAATTTGTAAAAATAATAAAGATGGGATATAAATAAATAAATATATAGAAACAGTTTAATTACAGTGACCAAAGTGATGATCTATAGTTTTATCCTTAATTTCACATAATTAGGATTGCTATATTTAGACTTGGACCTAACTGGTTTTCAAGGTTTGTTCCCACCATTTCTTTCTTAAGCTATCCAGATTTCAACCCCAATCATGTTAGATTATGATCTGCTTCTCATTCAATATGATACATATATTGGTTGTGGCGTAGTTTGCTTTTCTGGGTGTTCATCTGATTATACTTCTTTTTTGTATCAAAGTATAAGTATTAAAAACCATGTAGTTTATCTTTTCCTGGAACAATCCAGTTTTTTAGCTTTTGGGGTTGTATTTCTGTTGTGATCACTCTCCTTTCATTTGCTTTTCATGAAATTATTTCCTAACTTCCTTGAATTGTTGTGCTTTTTATTTTGTGTTCTTTATCCTTTTCCCACAACGGATCCCAATACTCCATGGTTTCTTCCTCATTAGAACTTTTAAGTGTTTTATATTTTTCTTGGACAGCTTCTAATTAATTCTAAATACAATATTTTATTTAAACTGAATTATTATGCTTTCCTATGGTTGAATTTTCTGTGCCACCATCACAATTTGTTGTCTTTTTTCATATAATTTGTATTAAAGATTTCTCTTAAAAAGAAGATAAAGCTAATACAAACTAATATAAAGTGAGAAAAAGAAAAGAAATAAAAGAGAACACTAGAAGTGCAAGAAAGAGAAAAAAGTAAAAGAAAAATAGGGGAAAAAAATCTAAAGAAGTGGCTTCTGATTTTCTTTAAAGTACCGGTAGTTGTAAGTACAATTATAAATTTACCTCTTTCTCTATGGTACAACATAACTTTCTTCTGTCTATAATTGTTTTCTTGCTTCTTTTGAAGGGTTGGTAATAGTCTTGGGTCCAGCAATATATCATTTTATAAGGCTAAATATGACATTTTAATAGAGCCTTAATTTAGAGTCTTCAAATTGCTCAAATCTGTCGGAAGTTCTTTTGACTTTCTGTTGTAGGCAAATTTTCCATTTTTTGTTTTCTTTTTATAAAGGCGTTTATCTTCCTTATTTTCAAGCCAAGTTCTGTTGTTGCAACATCAGGAGTGGTGTATATGTGTTGCTTTGTTTTACAGATTCTGTTGGAATTGCTTTAATTTCCATGATAATGACTTGTAAAAATTTAGCTATGACTTTGTATTTGCGTTAGTGGTGGTAATTGTAATCTTTCTGGTTGTTTCATTTGACTTACCACTGAATAACTTAGATTAAGAAAGTGAACTCATATCTAATGGTTTAATCGGAAGCTTTTTTAAGATAAAGAAACCACATTCCATGCAATACACTATATGGCGTGTATTCATCCATACTGAACCATATTTAAGAACATTTTATATAACTAGAT
>NW_015407111.1:0-2387 GCF_001527695.2 Protobothrops mucrosquamatus
TTCTAATATTTGGTTTTTAATTTGGTTTTATAGGGGTTTTTATTTCTGTATTTTACATTTGTATCTGTTTTAATATGCTGTGCACCGCCCTGAGTCCTGCGGGAGAAGGGCGGTATATAAATTAAATTATTATTATTATTATTATTATTATTATTATTATTATTATTATTATTATTATTATTATTATTATTATTATTATGTCCATTCCACAGTCATTAAGAATATGTGCACCATAGCTAAAACAAACGAACGAACGAACGAAGCAACAAAATTTCAGGGTTTTTTTCTCATTCATGTTAGCTGGAAAATACAGGTAGTCCTCGACTTACAACCACAATTGAGCCCAATATTTCTGTTGCTAAGTGAGACATTTGTTAAGTGAGTTTTGCCCCATTTGCTGCATTTGTTAAGTGAGCCACTTCAGTTGTTAAGTGAGCAACACAGTTGTTCAGTGCATCCGGCTTCCCCATTGACTTTGCTTGTCAAAAGGTTGCAAAAGGTGATCACATGACCCTGGGACACGGCAACCGTCATAAAGACCTGCCAGTTGCCAAGCGTCCAAATTTTGATCACGTGACCATGGGGATGCTGCAACGGTAATGAGTGTGAAAAGAGGTCGTAAGTCACTTTTTTCAGTGCCGTTGTAACTTTGAATGGTCCCTAAATGAACTGTTGTAAGTCAAGGACGTCCTGTAGTTGGACAGACGTTTTAAAACTATTCTGAAAAAAAGTGGAACTTTGTAACCATTTCCATTTCCTATCTTTCATAGTATATAACAGCTTCCTTTACATCATACTCTAATACAGTGATGGCGAAGCTTTTAGAGACCGAGTGCCCAAACTGCAACCCAAAACCCACTTATGCATCGTCGAGTGCCGGGTGGGTGTGGCCCATTGGGTGGGTGTGGCCCATTGGGTGGGCGTGGCTGCAGTGGTAACGGCAGACTGGGTGGGACTAAAAAGTTCAATCAATCAATTCCAACTTTGCAAGATCTTTTTTTTTTCCCCGCGAGAAGTTGAAATTGACTGATTGATTGAACCTTTTTCTTTTGTACACGGCGAGGGAGGCCTAAAGCGAAAAGGTTTTATAAAACGCAGCTGAAAGCCTAGGACTGGGGCGACGGCGTGCGTGCCCACAGAGAGGGCTCTGAGTGCCGCCTCTGGCACCCGTGCCATAGGTTCGCCACTACTGCTCTAATACTATTTTAAATTTTCCAAGAGTCGGGTTTAAATGCAAATCGTCCTGCTTTTACTCTGTGACCCGCAAATTTCTCTAATGCGCTCAAATGTAATTATCACAACGTGCATTGAGTTTTCATTAGTACGCTGTACCTTCTTTCTACTTTTTTCCTTCCTAAGACAGCACTAATGCTACTGGGCTTTCATTTATACCACTGCAAAATCTGGTGGGAAAAGATCTCCCAATTTTTCAGCTGATATAATTTGTAGAGGAAACCATTCTCATTTTACAAGTCTGAGCAATTTTGCTGCTTTGTTTACTTGTTACCAAAAAGGCACAAAACTGAGACATAAGACAGATTTCAGAAGCAGACTTAAGAGGCCCTTTTATCTGTCAGAATCAGAGTGTGATTGGCCCCGAGCACAAGCACTTACTCTCAGTGGGTGGGGCTGTAGAAGTTGTCCAACAGATATCTGAACACCAGAAAACCCAAACAGAAACCATGTAATGACAAATATTTTAGATTCAGAAGACTGTCAGGCCTCCATCCTTTTCCTATCTGAAAGAATTTTATACCAAAACATTAAAACATTTAACAAGGTAATAGAGTTGGAAGGCACCTTGGAGATCTTCTAGTCCAATCCCCTATACCATTTCAGACAAATGGTTGTCCAATCTCTTCTTAAAAACCTCCAGTGTTGGAGCACCCACAACTTCTGGAGACAAGTTGTTCCACTGATTGTTTCTCACTGCCAGGAAGTTTCTCCTTAGTTCTAGGTTGTTTCTCTCCTTGATTAGTTTCCATCACTTGCTTCTTGTTCTGCCTTTTGGCGATTTGGAGAATAGGTTGACCCCTTCTTCTTTGTGGCACCCTCTTAGATATTGGAACACTGCTATCATGTCACCCCCTAGTCCTTCTTTTCACAAAACATGCACTCATTTTTTTTTTCAGTTGAGGAGATTAAAATATGCATTAGATTAGAATACGAGATTAGAATTTTAGATAAGCCCTTTGCTTGGGAAATGTATACAATGTAGAGACGTGTTAAAACTGCTAATGACATCAATATCTTCATCACTCATACCGGTATACACCAAACGGATTCAGAATGCAGTCAGTTTTGACTTCTTCTGAAAATCACCAGGCATCCTGTGGCTGTTCTACAAATCAGTCTTGTCAGATATGCAGTAGGTTATTCTCAAGTAC
>NW_015407111.1:10701-12238 GCF_001527695.2 Protobothrops mucrosquamatus
GGACCTTGGAGGTCATCGAGTCCAACCCCCTGCCCAGGCAGGAACCCTACACCATTTCAGACAAACGGCTGTCCAGTCTCTTCTTAAAAACTTCCAGTGTTGGAGCATTCACCACTTCTGGAGGCAGGTTGTTCCATTGGTTAATTGTTCTAACATTCAGGAAGTTTCTCCTTAGTTCTAAGTTGCTTCTCTCCTTGATTAGTTTCCATCCGTTGCTTCTTGTCCTGCCTTCAGGCACCTTGGAGAATAGCTTGCCCCCCCCCTTGTTTGTGGCAGCCCCTGAGATATTGGAACACTGCTATCATGTCCCCCCTCATCCTTCTCTTCGTTAAACTGGTGATGGGCACTGCTTTATTTACAATATATCCAAGGGTGTTGTATGGAACTGCTGTTTTCTATTGAACACCCTAGTAATCTGCAGTAGCTGGCTTCTTCTATTTTCACTGAATATCAAGAAAAACCTCATCTGGAAACTTCTTCTATGGGACTTTTCTCAGATGGTGCTACTGTCACCACTAAAAGGTTGATCTTTATAACATGACCATGTCACACATAATACTTGTAAGGAGATGACCAGGCTGAGCCTGAGGACAGGGTCAAATGTGTCATTAGTTTGGAGTTCCGCTGACTCTTATCTAGTGCCAATTTGTCTTGACATTAGTAGTTCAGATACTTGTGCATAGGTACCACAAAATAAACTCAGAGTACTCTATCCTCTCTCCTGATTTCTTGCTCCTGACAGTACTTTTGCTACACACAAATATGTAGCTTTGGATCATTCTTCTCAATAAATAAATAAACAAGTAGAATGTTTTGACTTATTTGTTTAATTAGGTTCTCGTTATCTAGTTTTAAGTTTTAAGACCTGTGTGAAGAACAGATCACACTTTACATCATATTTATTCAGAAATGTTGAAAATTCAAACAGGTTCACAAACTTTAAAGCACCTCTGTGTGCTTTATTTATAAACCATAAAGAATTCTATTCTTGGACAAACTTGCCATGGTAATGATTGAAACGATCTCATATCAAGTTGCTCTTCTGCTCAAAATTTCTCTTTCCTTCCCATTGCTTCCCACCTTCCCATAGTAGCGGTTACTGGAATTTCTTTCCCCATATACATTTCTGTGTAATAATTTTAACAAGCCCTCTCTTTCTTTGGCAATCCAAGTATCTTGAACACAGATGTAGAAGAAACGTCTCAGACATGACTGGGATATTTTCACTACATTTTGTGACTGCATGACAGAATTAACTGGGAGATATTTCAACTCATCATTATCTATTCAGTGGGCTGACGAAAGTGTAACTGCCACGATGTCATTGCTGGCTCATGTAAGAGCGCATCAATTCCCAGTAAGTGGAGTTGAGTAATTTTGATTAATGTGTCAATCCATGTATGAAGCAACAAGCCTTTTATGATATCTCCAATGATATATATACTGATGGCATTCATCGGCTTGTTCCTTTTGAGATGATATTATAGCCTGAGCGTATGACCAAATGTTCACGTGTTCTGCTTTATCCAAGAGGCAA
>NW_015407112.1:0-2387 GCF_001527695.2 Protobothrops mucrosquamatus
GTGTCAAAACTGAACAGCCCTCTCTCAACAGAGGGGGAGGGATCCGACATCATCTATCTCCTGTCTACAACACAGTCCTTTCAATAGATCCAAGAAGGCTCCACATCCATTTGCATGTCTCAGGTGACCCTAGCAGCACGGATAAACCTCCAGGTGGCTTCAACCACTCTCTAAAAGAATGCAAATGACCAGCTGTCTGCAAGGAGTATAAATCCTTCCATTCCCCACCACCCAGTCAGAGCTGAAGAAGCTTCTTGGATGAGAAGTGAAACGTCTTCAAAGAAAAACAAGGAAGTCCAGTTGCTTTGTGAAAAAGCATCTTTGGGTTTTAGTCTAGTGATGCCTTGGCCCAGGCTTTGGTCCTTAATGGCCCTGAGATGTGCAACCTGGATTTTGTAGAGCAACACATTAGAGCAGTGATGGCAAACCTTTTAGAGACCGAGTGCCCAAACTGCAACCCAAAACCCACTTATGCATCGTCGGGTGCTGGGTGGGTGTGGCCCATTGGGTGGGTGTGGCTGCGGTGGTAACGGCAGGCTGGGTGGGACTAAAAAATTCAATCAATTCCAACTTTGCAAGATCTTTTTTTTCCCTCGTGAGAAGTTGAAATTGATTGATTGATTGAACCTTTTTTTTTTTTGCACAAGGCGGCAGAGGCCTAAAGCGAAAAGGTTTTATAAAACCCAGCTGAAGGCCTAGGACTGGGGCGACGGCGCGCGTGCCCACAGAGAGGGCTCTGAGTGCCGCCTCTGGCACCCGTGCCATAGGTTTGCCACCACTGCATTAGAGGGTATCGGGTCTTCCATATCTGGGCTTCAGAAATCTGGGCAATCGTTAAATGGCAACAGAGAATTGTGTTTTCTGACTCTCTGGTGTCAGTTAAGAGTGCTGATTTGTGCGGTCCAGGTTTGTAAACATAGTTGCAGGAATAGTTTGGGTTGTTGAAACAGGAGCTTCCCAAACTATGAAGTGTACCTCCCTGGAGGTGCAGATATTGTGCAGGGGAGGTGTGAAGAACTTTTTAGTTTCATTGGTACAATAAATCCACCTTTCCCAAAATGCTATTGTTTTGTTTGCATTTTTCATCTGTGTTCATTTTGGTCTTTGGATTTTTAGGGGAAATGTGTACCTTAACATTACACAAAAAAGAGATGTGATGGCAAAATGTTGAGGAATTCTTGCGATAGATGCAAAATATACATTGTGCATTACAATCCCCCTTTTTCCCCAATCGTAATCTGCCAAAGATTTTGTAATAATATGATGCAAATGGAAAGTTGAGGCATGGTGATTGCAGAATGCTGTCAATTATCAAGATGCTGATTTTTCCCCCCTGGCTTCTTATTTACAAAGTTAGCAGTGGAGTATTTGGTATGATTAGTGGTTCCTGTGCAGAATACAAGTAGTCCTTGAATTACAGCCATAATTGAGCCCTAAATTTATGTTGCTAAGTAAAACATTTGTTATGTTTTGCCCAATTTTACAACTTTTCTTGCCACAATTTTTAATTGTGTTTGTTAAGTTAGCAACATGGTTGTTAAGTGAATCTAGACTCCCCCTTGACTTTGCTTGTCAGAAGGTCACAAAAGATGATCACGTGACCCAGAGACACTGCAACTGTCATAAATATGAACCAGTTATCAAGCATTTGAATTTTGATTATGTGACGATGGAGATGCTACAATGGCCGTAGGTGTGAAAAATGGTCATAAATCACTTTTTCCAGTGATATTGTAACTTTGAACGGTTACTAAATGAACTGTTGTAAGTCAAGGACTACCTGTACTTTTCAGACTTTTAAAATTAAGCTGTTTTGTTAGAGAGCTCTACAAAATCAGTTTCTCTTACTGATATTCCCATATCAATCTATTTTCAATATACTTTTCATTCAGTTTAACAATACTTTCCAAGGAGTGCTCCGAATATATGAATAACTTTCATATATTGTATATATGATTTTGTGTCTGTTTCCTGTTAAGCTGTGATTGGCTTGTATTTGACAGGCTGTGTTAGATTGCTGTTCTGATTTCATATTTATTATTAGAATTACCTTCCATATACCCAACAATCTTACCTTGCATCATCCCTAAAAGTGAATTACAACTATCTAGGGTTTGGGGAGAAAAGAGGGAAGCCATCTAACTGCTAATTTCAAATTTTATGTAATAAATGTATACTAAAATATTCTATAGTAAAATATAGATCTTTATTTTAAATTATAAAATCAGTATGTAGCTCCAAAACAATCTAATCTTATGTCTGTGTAGGTTAGCTGAAGAACTCCATATGCCATGTGTTCCGGAAATGATGTTTGGTGACAATATCCTAAGAATTCAGCATGAACTGTTCTTTGGCATAGAGTTCAATGCAACCGATGCTTTAAAATG
>NW_015407113.1:0-2386 GCF_001527695.2 Protobothrops mucrosquamatus
GCTGCTTTCTATATTATATATTTTAAATACAGTTATTAGTAGCACTTTTACTGGATAGCGTTGCATATTAGCTTTAAAAGTATTCTTGTTATCATTTCATATCCTCCAAAACTTCTAAATTAAACAGCATTAAAATGAAAAGGAACCAGACTCCAGCAACCTCATGAAAATTGTCGTTCTAGATTGCTTTAAAAAGAAATGCTATTAATCAAACCAACACAGGCATAGGAAGAGTCTTCATGCTGACCTGCTTAAAGTGGTTTCATCCTTACATATAATATCCTTATCTAGTTGTGATGCAATCAGTAGTTTCTGCTAAGTTTGAGCTGCATAACATACAGCAACTATTAGACTTTATGTGATATAAAGAGCTAACGCCTTCACACATCTAAAATGTACAGGTAGTTCTCGACTTACAACAGTTCATTTAGTGACCATTCAAAGTTAAAATAGCATTGACAAAAGTGACTTATGACCATTTTTCAGTTATGACCTTTGCAGTATCCCCAGGATCACGTGATCAAAATTCAGACGCTTGGCAACTGGTTTATATTTATGACCGTTGCTGTACAGAGGTCATGTGATCGCCTTTTGCAACCTTATGACAAGCAACGTCAGTGGGGAAGCCAGATTCACTTAACCACCGGGTTATTAATTTATCAGCTGCAGGGATTCACTTAACAACTGTGGCAAGGAAGGTTGTAAAATGGGGCAAAACTCACTTAACAAACGTCTCACTTAACAATAGAAATTTTGGGCTCAGTTGTGGTTAAGTCGAGGACTACCCGTCGAAGGATTGCTCCAGCCACATGAAAGGAGCTGTGAAACTGCCACCAGCAGACCAATGGATTTATTAAGGTGGAAGTTCAAAACCAGTTCTGAAATAAAAATTGACATCGGATCATAGGAATGCCTTCTTAATGTAAAAGCATATGTAGGGGTTTTTTTTGTATCTGGTTATTAGTGGAATGGAGATAAGAGCATAACAGGGGGACTTCACTCCCGTCCATTCGCTTGGGATCCCAGAGTAGCTTCCTTTGTTGTATTGAAGAAATTGTGTATCGCCATGAGTCACAAACAGAACGACACTTTACTGACTTCATTTGTTGAGGCAGCAGTGGATGACTATGATGCATCTTTCGTTCATGTCGTATTTCTATTGTCATGAGATTTAGGCACATGGACTGGCATGATAAAAGTTATTGCACATGATACATGTTTCCCAAGGGGGCATTATGCAGTTAAACAATGTTGGGTTATGTGTTCCACCTTGCTTGTGACTTATTGCATCACCAAAATGTTGTTGACAACTATTTTGATCACTTGGTCTTGAAAGAATGGTTCGAAAGACTGGATCAGAGTTCCTTAAGGTGAACTGATTTGAGAGGATTTCCTCAATCGTCGAGACACCCATTTAACTATGTACATAGGAAAAGATGGCTGCAATTTAATCCTTCAATTAGATCTTTATGATTTACCCACCTTGACAAAGAATCTTTGTGGCAGGATTATTTTATTGAGATTGCAATCAAATAAATGCTGGGGGGGGTATTTTTTCTTTTTCCTTTTTGCATCTAACCAATGACCAAACCAGGACATGCTCAAGTTAACAAATAGCAAGTTGTATGGTAGTCAAAGTAGACTGGGGGGGGGGGGGGAGACAGCTGAGGCCATAGCATTTGGATCATCCTGGAAACTGTGCCAGGATTAAACTAAACTGAATTTGTTGGTCCTGCTGCCAAAAGTGCTTTCTTCCAAAGTAATGCCTGCAAATGGGACTGTACGTTCCAATGGACCGCCTTTATAAAACATTGACAATGTAGACTTATCTTGATCTTTATGGCACCTTCAGGAATCAGAGGGAGTGGCCATCAGTGGCATGCTTAAGTCATATATTTGCAGGACAGTGTTTTTGTTATCACATGCTTATAAACCTGTAGGAAGCATATAACTCATTAAATATCTAAAAATATCTCCTCTGCCTTTTCCTACTTCTGCTTTTTTTATCCCCTTACAAAAAGAAGAAAAATGAGTAGAAAAATAATAAAATGACCCCTTTCTCAGCCCTCTCCAACCAGACACAGTCTCTGCTGCTGCTGCGGTGACTGAAAATGAGATTTATTTATTTATTTATTTATTTATTTGATTTGTATCCCGCCCTTCTCCTTACCGGACTCAGGGCGGCTTACAGCCTTATAAAACCAATATTACAGTAAATATCAAATTAAAACCAGATTAAAAGGAAATATTTGTAATGGCCTAATAATTAAAATTTCCCTTAAAAAACCCCACTAAAATTCCCTAGGCCAATCCCGCTTGTTGGAAAAGCCATGTCTTTAGGGCGCGGCGGAAGGAGGGGAGATCCGGGATCACCCGGATCTCTGGG
>NW_015407114.1:0-2386 GCF_001527695.2 Protobothrops mucrosquamatus
ACATTGGGGTGGATTAATGTGTGAGCAAAGGCAACATGCCTACAGACGAGAAATAAATTCAGGGCCTGGCAGGCAGTGCCAGTAGCTATTCTCTATTGATTGGAGAATGATTAATGGATTTGCCTAAATAGAAACATTTTGAGGAACTTTGATACTGAAACCCAGTTTGGATATGATGCTAAGCCAAAGAGCAGTGATGAAGAATCTTTTAGAGACCGAGTGCCCAAAAACTGCTCCGCCCCGCCTGCCTCGCCCTTTGCTCTGGCTGCCCACAGGGCCACCCACCGCCTCCATGGCCCACTGCAGCAGATCGCCCAGGCGGCCCTGCAGCACCATGACAGCCACGCCCTCCACCCGCACCCCACAGCATCATCTGCACATGACGGGGCGTGAGGGCAGAGACTTGTTCCTGCTGCCCGGCTCCCATGTCCTTGGCTGCCCTGCTCTGCAGGGCTGTGCCCGGGGGCGACTGTCCTCTGGGGGAATGCTGGTGAGGAGGGGGCTTTGGGGGGAGGCCAGGCTGGGGTGACGGCACGCATGCCCACAGAGAGGGCTCTGAGTGCTGCCTCTGGCACGCGTGCCAAGGTTCGCCACCACTGCCATGGAACTTGATTAGCGTGAAGATTCCTGCTTGCAGTTGAAGTGTCTCTTCCGGAATAGCAGAGATAGAGGACCACAGTAACATAGTTTGTAAGAGAGATAGGGAAGATAGGGAAGGATAAGCTAAATGAAGCTCATCAGACCTTCAGACATTTATTTTATTATTTAAATGATTTGGCTATCCATATCCAATAGTTCTTTCCCCAGAAATGATTTTCCCATCAAGGGGTATATGTTGTCAGTGGGCTAAAGGGCTAAAGCCAGCATCTGGGGCCAAAATAACCTCTCTTTTCCCCTCTGCCTCTCTTTTTCTGCTAACACCTTTGATTGTCTTATCATCAGCCCCTGCGTCTGTCTGTCTCTTTTTGTAATGCTTTTTTGGAGGGCGGGCGGGGGGGGGGTGTCCCGCAAATGCCATTTCCTGACTTTGTCTTATATCTTAGCAATAATGGCAACAAAATTATTTTTTAATGAATGCCTTCAGAGTGCAGCTGACATGAGAAAAGCTAGAAAGAAAATGGCTTAAAAGAAAATATTTCTCTTCTCTCCCAACATTTGCCTGAATGGAACCTGTGAAAACATGGAGCAATTCATATCCTTAGCATGGAATTAAACAAATGAAACCTTCCAATAGCATGGTTTTGTGGCATTCACTTGAAAAACAAAATAAAAATATTTCTGCAAACCAGCAAAAATCCCACTCAGTTTGAGATTCATTTATGCAAAATATTTTTTTAAATCTCCAATATATTTAATCTGAGATAGCTTCCTAACATGATCAACCAGAGATGGGGACAGCAAGGATGGAGAAGTTGTTTGATCAGGTTGAGATAATATATTATCTTATGATGCAGGCTGTTTTTTTTTCAATAACAAAATGTGGAAGCAATGGTGTCTTTGACCTTTAGGAGAATTAACTTGCCTAGCTTAACTATTCAAACAAACAACTGTATACACTCCTTAATCCTGACAAGTTTTTGATTTACTGTAATGGCCTGACTTTAATGAGCTAAATTACTTTATTGAAATATTTTTACTGAACTATGCAGCTTTCCCTCATAAGTGTATTCTCTAGACTAAAAAGTGCTGTGAATGATAGGAGAGAATATGTAACGAAGGGGCGGGATTGTTGTATAATGTTCTATAGAATATTTATTTTAGAAGCTGTGAAAAATGAGTCTTGATTTAGCTGTGAAATGAAAGTGATTTCTCACAGTCTGTGGGTATCCATGACTTGATAAACGTATAGATTTCATGAGAATTAATCTGTGGAATAATTGAGACACACATGTGCACACAGAGTTTTCATTAGAAATATGTATTTGCTCTATATGCTCACTATCATTCACTCTTTGCTGAAAACCACATCATTCTTTTATCAATAAACTTTTTTTTTAACCATCTATTTCTTTGGTCCATGCGAAAAGTAGCCTATAATTGATATGATTAGCTTTCCAGTTGCAGGTAGTCCCCATTTAGTGACCACAAACTAGGACTGGCAACTTGATCATTAAGCAAGATATCACAATTTTACAAACTAACTTCAGCTTTCCTCGACATTATGAACCTGAAAATGTTGTAAATTTATTTATTTATTTATTTTATTTTCCAACTTCTATGCCGCCCTTCTCCCCACGGGACTCAGGGCGGCTCACAGCATGTTAAAAAACAACACAAAAAACATTTCCCCTATAAAACCAATTAAAAACCAAATATATTTATGGCTGTGTCATTATTAAAATCTTTAAAAAATTATTCCCTATTTAAAATTCACCCTAGGTCAGTC
>NW_015407115.1:0-2386 GCF_001527695.2 Protobothrops mucrosquamatus
TCCTCCTCCTCCTCCTCCTCCTCCTCCTCCTCCTCCTGACAGAACCCAAAGCTCAACCCTGCTATATGAACATCCAGCCCTCAGCTAGGACCAATTGTTCAAAGATTGGTCAATATCACAACGCCACTAAACGAATCGTGTTTACAACCAATTCTTGCACTTCTGGCAGTAATGAATGACCCACCTGGATGCTGGGCAATCTGGTCACCCCTACAACCCATTGCAGTGCCCCATGGTAAGCGTGGTCCCCATTTGCAACCAGAAAGTCAATGGAGAAGCCAGCAGGAAAGGTTGTAAGTTGCTAGGATCAGTCACCTCCATCCGTGCATCCTCCAGACCGGGCCTCCCTTGCACCCTGTCCTAACCCTTGCGGAGCCTTCCCCACACGCTCTTCTCATTCCCTGGAAGATAACTTAGGAAGATGCAATGAAAGCATCCCCAGCGACTGCTGTGTTTTAAGAGGAAGCCCTATTTACAGAATCAATGCGGAAATTCATGTTTGTATCCCCCTAAGCCAGGGCTGGGGAACCTTGGCTCTTTTATGACTTCTGGACTTCAAAAGAGAACAAGTTTTTAAATGGAAGAATCTATTGAAGAAGCATTCCCCTCCCCCCCCCCAAAAAAAGCATTCAAGCACCACTGGCAAGATGTCACCTGAGAAGAGAAACAGGTAACCAATTTAAAGAACTAAATTATGCTCTCAATTTTGCTCCGTCACCTTGGAAGAGAAAGCGCAAGGCTAATTATCCAGCTGCCACAGTTCGCTGGCTGCTTTTAGAGTGTTTTCTGTGCACTCTGAGAGCAAATCAGGAAATCCTTATTTCTCTTTGGCTATTAGATAAAAAGAAAAGAAAAGAATTTTCACCGGCCTCGGAAGGAGAATTGTGTAACGCAAACCAAAGGTCAGGAAACTTCCTAAAGCGTTGTGCAAATAAATTGAGAGATGGGAAATATATACTGGTAGGTTCTGTCATTTGAAGCAGAGAAACGAGTCGGAGGGAAAGAACGTTAGAAGTTGGAATAACAAAGTTCAGTTAGATTAAACCTGGGGTATCCAACCTTGGCAAGTTTAAGACTTGTGGACTTCAACTCCCAGAATTACCCAGCCAGCCATTCTGGGAACTGAAGTCCACAAGTCTTAAATTTGCCAAGTTGGACACCCCTGGATTTCTTATAGGCAAAGTGAAACCAACTACAACAGTTGACTTGGCCTTTGACGTTGAGAAGATATAAATGACCACGATGTCCTCCAGAGTTGAAGCTTGCAGATGTTTCTTTCTACCCTCATAGATTAACAGATGTTGGACAGGGGATTTGAGGGCTCCAAAGCCAAGGAATTAATTACTGGAGGTTTACTTCATGGCTAAATCTGGTCTGGAGGAGGCTGCACGTCAACCTTCACCATGAGGTTGGAACAGGTCTCCTACATCCACCAAGAAGTAACATGCTCATTCTTCCTTCTCCAAGTTCTTCCTCAGCCCTAACACGACACAGATATGTCAAGACCGCCGAGTAAACACCCAGGATCGGATTAAGAACCATTTGTGCTCCTGACCCTTTAAATGCGCTGTGAGCTGACTTGATTAACCAACAAATTCCTTCTTAATTAAAAAATCGCCTAAAGGGATAAATAATGAATTAAAAAGCCTTGCAAGCTTCACTTGCTATTTTCTTTTCCTTTCCTCGTCTGAATTCTAACATATTTCACTTTGGAGAATTCTGGATAAGCACATAGGCTGGGGCACATTCAAGCATGTAACACCATTAATCATTTTAAGGTTTCTATCTCAAGTCCCTTCATCAGATTTACAGTATCTTGGCATCGCCTAACTTACTGTATGCCGCATTTCATCTTTCGGAAAATTATTCTACAGCCCTCTGAGTCCTTCTGCTCTCCTCAATAACCCTTTATAGTTTTTTAAAATTTTGTTTTTGTTTCGTTTTGCCCAAGTAGACATGAGATAATGCGCCACCACTGGGTCTCCAGCATATTTCGGCGTTCAAACGGTGTGCATTCCGCCTTCTATTTATCACCATATGCTGCTCTCCTAATTACAGAATAATTCTTTTTGGGAGTCCAGGACCCCAATGCAGGTTAACAATATCGCTCTGCCTGTTTTGTGCACTCTCACCTTTACAGTATCTGCAGCCTTCGGCTTCTCATCAATGGCAATTTATTTATCTGACTTTTTTAGCCTTTATTACAGTTTATAAAAAAAACTCAAGGTGGAAAATATACCTAAAGACACCTTCCTTCTCCTACTTTACCCACAACAATCTTGTGAGGTAGTTTGGGTTGAGAGAGAGCTGGCTTTTGTGCCTAAGGCGGGACTGGAATTCCCAGTCTCCTGGTGATTGGCCCAAAGTCACCCAGCCGGCTTTCATG
>NW_015407116.1:0-2386 GCF_001527695.2 Protobothrops mucrosquamatus
AGGAAGGAAGGTGAGGGGGAGGAAAAAAGGAGGAAAAAGGGAAGAAGGGAGGAAAGGGAGGGAGGAGGGAGGGAGGTGAGGAAAGGAAGGAAAAAGGGAGTGAAGGAGGAAAGGAAGGGAGGGTGGGATGGAGGGAGGAGGGAGGGAGGGAGGGAAGGAAAGAAGAAAGGTAGGTGAGGGAAGGGAAGGGAGGATAAAGAGAGGGAGGCAGGAAAGGAAGGAGGGAGGGAGGGAGGGAGGGAAGGAGGAGAAAGAAGGGAGGGGAAAGAGATCCAACCTAAAGAACAGCACATTTTTTTAACAGTACATTTTTTTAAAGACTTCATATTTTCGTTTTAACACAGAATATTCTTGTAGCTGATTAGACGAAGAGAGCAAAACAGGCTCAAAAGTCCGTAGATCAGAGCAAAATCCCCCAGCTTCTCTGCAAGCGGAAGACGCGGAAGAGGGCGCACGTGCCAGATGCAATTTGCGATACGGCCCATAAAGGAAGCGATTAAAACCCCACAGCCTTTCTTCAATTCAGTAGGAGAAATTTATATATATATAAAGATTAACCAATGCTCCCTAATTCAGCTATTGGGACTACATCTCCCATCTCTTGCAGCTGGGGACGATGGGGCCATCCACCAAGGGACATCGGCTATCAATGCTAAACATTAAACTCTACATCCAGAGGAACTGCACGTAGTCCTCACGCTTACGACCGAAAACAGCACCCTCACGGTCATGTGATCAAAATCCAAGCGCTTGGCAACCGGCACGTATTTAAGACGGTTCCAATGTCCCGGGGGTCACATGATCACCCTGTGACCTTCCCAGCTGGCTTCCGACAAGCAAAGTCAAGGGGGGAAGCCTGATTCACTTAATAACCACGTGATTCGCTTAATGACCGCAGCGATTCGCTTAACAACTGCAGTGGCAAAAAAAATGTAAAATGGGGCAAAACTGCACTCGAAAAATTGCCTCAGTCTGATTCCCTAATTCCTTTTCCTCCATTGTTTACCCGGTGACACAATTTTAGATTACGAGTTTCTCGTGGCACAGATTTACACGCTCGCCCGTGCCATTGAATGGAAGGAAGTGGTGAGATTTAGCCTTTGGCCAGGCCCACCAACATAATGATCCAATTTATGGGGTGGTGGGAGAAACTGAGATAGCCTCCCCCACTGCAAACGAGTGGGAAAACCCAGGGACAAGTGTGTAAGCTTGTGTAAGCCCCCCTCCCAAAAAAAATTTGGCCTTATTAATACACTAAAGCAGCAGCTTGTTCACCGGAAGGATAAAACCCCCAGACACAAACTGAGCAACATGGTATATGCCAGGGGTCTTCAAACTTGGCCCTTTTATGACTTGTGGACTTCAACTCCCAGAATTCCTCAGCCAGCGTGCCTGACTGAGGAATTCTGGGAGTTGAAGTCCACAAGTCATAAAAGGGCCAAGTTCGAAGGCCCCTGGTATATGCAGAACAATGCAATGAGCCTTGTGCAGATCTGTACATTGGGAAAACAAAACAACAACTTCACAAATGCGTGGCACAACATAGCAGAACAAACCCATCAGGACAAGATTCAGCAGTCCATCTGCATTTAAAAGACAAAGGCCGCTCTTTCGAAGACAGCAAAGCCCACATTTTGGACAGGGAGGACCGCTGGCTTGAAAGAGGGGTCAAAGAGGCCATCTAGGTCCAAATTGAACAGCCCTCCCTCAACAGAGAGGGAGGGATAGGACATCATCCATGTCCAGTCTACAACACAGTCCTTTCAGCAGTCCCAAGAAGGCTCCACACCCATTTGCACTACTCAGGTGACCCTGAGGATACAGGTAAATCTCCAGGTGGCCTCAACGACTCTCTAAAAGAAGGCAAACGACCGGCTGTCTGCAAGGAGTATAAATCCTCCCATTCCCCACCATCCAGTCAGAGCTGAAGAAGCTTCTTGGAGGAGAAGCGAAACGTCTTCAAGGGAAAAACAAAGAGAGTCCAGTTGCCTCCTGAAAAAGCACCTTTGGGACATCTTGCCTTATTATGTCTTCGGAGAGTCATAAAACTCGGAATCACTGCCAACTTCTGCTTCTTGGCGAGTGACACACGTGGTCCTCAACTTACAACAGTTCACTTAGTGGCCGTTTGACGTTACAACGGCTCCCCCCAAAAAGGGACTTCTTCTATTTTTCACACGACCGTTGCAGCATCAACAGGGCCAGCCAAGACAAAGGTTACCCCAATACACACAAAAGACAGCGAAAAGGCATATATTTTCATGACCGACAGCCAGCCGTAAGGATAATCAAGCAGCTGCCGCACAATCTTTACCGTCCCCCCATTTAGCTCACCCACGATCTAAAAATTTCTACATGCCCCCCAAAGTTTGCCAGCTTCACCAAA
>NW_015407117.1:0-2386 GCF_001527695.2 Protobothrops mucrosquamatus
ATTAGTAATAGCTGTTTGCCTTGTTAAAACAGCTTATTCTTATTCTACAGGTGGGCTTTGACGATTCTGGGCATAAAAAGTAGCTTTGTGTTGAGTTTACCTGCATAATAGTATTATGTATCTAAGACCCATTCTCAGTATCTCATTCCCAGTTCTTTTTTTTAGAGCTTTGTACACCGAATGTAAATTTCTGCTAAGATCTCATATTCTAATAACTGTGGTTACAGGACTCTTGTGGTTGGAAGTACTGGTAAGACAGGCTTTCAACTTTCAGAAAATAGACTGACTTGAACATACTTACTTTGAACCTTTGTAGGTCTTCAAAAAGGTGCAAAGATTTAGAAGCCAAGTAGATTTGCAAAGTGAGCTTGATGTGCATAGACGAGCTAGGGCCTTAGGTGCAGATCTATGTACGTTCTCCTTGACCCCTAATCATATGCAGGAAAAAGTCTATATAATTTAATGATAAAAATTCTGCTCCAGTTGGAAGGGAGGAAGGGAGAGCATCTATGTTTGATCTGCCAAAATTTTAGACATTGTGTAATTTATATTATTGTAGAATATAATGCTAGTCATTTGTCCTCTTGTGAAGAACATCCTGAAATAATTATTGTTCACTGAATTAGACGCATCCTTCATTGTTCATTTTAGGCTCAAGGCTGCAGAGACTTAAATTATTTAAATTAAAGACCATGGTCACATTAATGAAATGTTTACCATTCAGGAGCAATTTCCTCAGAAGTGTCCTTTCCGACTGTCATTTTTGCTGCTAAAAGATAAATTATGGAATATTTTTAAGGCACAGTTTTTTCTCCATAAACAATGGAAGGTTAGATTTGTACCAAATAATAGCAGCGGGGGTCTCTTTTTAAGCATCACCCTGATACAACGGAACAGGGTTTTAAAGGCTCTATTAGGAAGAAAAACAATTTGTAGAAGTACATAAGCACCACTCCAATTGTAGAGTCTCAGAATATATTAACTTTGTTTGTGAGTAAAGACATGCTGAGAATTAAGCAGATAATAACAGGGACATAAAATGAAAGTTCCACAGTTCCTCTAGGAGGAGCTCCACTCAATGGGTGGTCACTTTGGAGGAAGAAAGAATAACAGTATATTACAATTATTTTTCCTCCTCCTTGAATTTCCTTGCATGTCCCTGAGAAAATTGTTAGAGTAAAAAGCCATGCATGGGACTGCTGAAAGAAAGGGAAGTAAGCAAATGCCTTTCTCTTTCTAGTGAGAGGTTATTCAGGAAATCAGTCCCTCCAAGATCTCTGTCCAACTCAATATGTTTCAAATACAGAAAGGGCTGGAATAAAACACATCTGCATAGTAAAGCTTACTTTCTTGTTTTGATATTGACATGGTCAATGTCATCTCTGTTACGATGCAAGGAATGTTTCATATCTATTATAGGGCACATCTGCATTTACTGCTTACCAGCCAATCACATCCTATGATTGGGTGTTGTTCCTCCTGTTGTGCCCTTGCATCTTTCCATTCCAGAAAAGTAATTTCCTCTCTGTAAGGTGGGTCTTCCAGGATTATATACTGCATGTGTGAATGTATGTAGAAAGAGAGAGAAAGTTGAGTTGAAAAAAGTAAGGTTCTACATTTAGACAAGAAAAACCAAATGTACAGGTATAGTATAGGGGTACCTTGCTCAATAGTAGTAACTGTGAGAGGGATCTCGGAGTCCTAGTGGACAATCATTTAAATATGAGCCAGCAGTGTGCTGCAGCTGCCAAAAAAACCAACACAGTGCTAGGCTAGATTAACAGAGGGATAGAATCAAGATCACGTGAAGTATTAATACCACTCTACAATGCCTTGGTAAGGCCACACTTGGAATACTGCATCCAGTTTTGTCACCACGATGTAAAAAAGATGTTGAGACTCTAGAAAGAGTACAGAGAAGAGCAACAAGGATGATTAGGGGACTGGAGGCTGAAATATATAAGGAACGGTTGCTGGAATTGGGTATGTCTAGTTTAATGAAGAGAAGGACAAGGGGGGACATGATAGCAGTGTTCCAATATCTCAGGGGCTGCCACAAAGAAGAGGGAGTCAAACTATTTTCCAAAGCGCCTGAAAGCAGGACAAGAAGCAATGGGTGGAAACTAATCAAGGAGAGAAGCAATCTAGAACTAAGGAGAAACTTCCTGACAATTAGAACAATTAACTAGTGGAACAACCTGCCTCCAGAAGCGGTGAATGCTCCAACACTGGAAGTTTTTAAGAAGAAACTGGACAGCCATTTGTCCGAAATGGTATAGGGTTTCCTGCCTGAGCAGGGGGTTGGACTAGATGACCTCCAAGGTCCCTTCCAACTTTATTATTATTATTATTATTATTATTATTATTATTATTATTATTATTATTA
>NW_015407118.1:0-2385 GCF_001527695.2 Protobothrops mucrosquamatus
TGAACAACCGGTTCTCTGTGTGGATGCCGCTTCCGGAAGTCCATTCTGGACCTGGGCAACAAAAAATTAGCTACCGGTTCTGCCGAACTGGTGCGAACTGGCTGAATCCCACCACTGGCCTAGGTGTTCCCCAGTCCTGATTGGGCAGGAGACAGAGAGGAAAGCAGGGAGAGATTCTGCCCCTTGCCAGCCTCAGTTTCTCTACTCCCTTCTGCACCCAACAATCCTGGGTCTCCACATAATATTGCTTGCTCAGCATTGGAAAGATAACGATTGTACGCTGCCCAGAGTTACCTTGAGGTAAGATCCAAAGTCTATAAATTTTGTGAGTGAGTCCATAAATCAATCAATCAAATAAATATTTAAGAAAGACCAACATCTACCTCAACTTCCCAGACAATAAGGCTCAGTTGTGTCTCCATCATCTCCCAATGTCTACCTCCAAGGACAGCTGAGCAACTTCATCTTCCCAGCAAACCTTAATATTGTCCCCCACCTCCCCCTTACCCAGGAGGGATCTATGGGGCTGCTGGTTGGCTCTCTACAAATGCAATAAGGGCAGAGAGGCAATTACTCTTTTCTATCACCACAAGGCATGTCCTGATACACCCTCTTAATTCTGCTTGGTTGGCCCCACTCAGTGTCTTCTTCAAGCAGTGCTCTGGGCATCTCTAATGCAGAAGACCCACGTAGAACCTTTATTCATGGATACGTATCCAGGAATATGTGCTATCTTATAAAACGCTTCTGGCTTATCTTAGGGGAACACGTGAGAAAATTAAAATATCTGATGGATGCTCGGAACCTTTTCTTACTCTTTGCAACACCACATTCCATCTTGACGACACTCACAACTGAAGGACTCAGCTGTTTTCCAGGTGGACACAATGAGATGCTTTTCCCCATCATGTGTATCAACACATGTCCTTATCGGCACCTCTTTACCTAAGGGAAAAAAGTCAAGTTGAACTTGCAACTGCACTCAAGTTGTCAAACCACACTGAGAAACCTTCTTGTAGAGTTGGGGGCCACTTTCAGAAATCTACTAGTGGACAGGAACAGGCAGTCCTTGACTTACAACAGTTTGTTTAGTGACAGTTCAAAGTTACAACGGCACTGAATGAAGTGACTTGTCACCGTTTTTCGCACATGACTGTTGCAGAATACCCAAAGTCCCGTCATCAAAATTCGGACGCTTGGCAACTGACTCGCATTTATGACGGTCGCAGTGTCCTGGTGATTCCCTTTTGTGGCCTTCTGACAAACAAAGTCGATGGGAAAGCCAGATTCATTTAACAACCAGGTCATTAACTTTACAGCTGCAGAGATTCATTTAACAACTGTGGCAAAAAAGATCATAAGATGGGGCGAAATTCACTTAACAACTGTCTCTCTTAGCGACGGAAGTTTTGGGCTTAATGGTGGTTGTACGTTGAGGACTTCCTGTATATAAATTCTCTGCGTTTGCTACATACCATTTTATTTTATTTCATTTTATTTTTTATTTATTTTATTTTTTATTTATTTTATTTTATTGATTTATATTTTTATTTTATTATTTATTTATTTATTTTTATTTTTTATTTTATTTGATATTTTATTTCTCTTATTTTATATTTTATTTTATTTCATCTTATTATCTTATTTTATTATTTTAATTTTATTATGATTTTATTTATTTATTTATTTATTTATTTTATTATTTTATAGTTTATTTTATTTCATCTTATTATTTTATTTTATTATTTTAATTTTATTATGATTTTATTTTATTTATCTATTTATTTATTTTATTATTTTATTTTATTTCATCTTATTATTTTGTTTTATTTTATTTTATTATTTTATTTGCTTTGAAATGATGATCAAATGACTTATGCATTAATGCAAGGTGTTCCCTGGCCCAGTTGGGAGACTTTTGATTGAAATTTGGGTCAACATTTAATCAAAATTTCTCCTGGCAGTATTAGACCTTTACAAGCAGTACAGTGATGATTTGTTCAGTTGAATAAGGAGTTAATTTACCATCTTCCGTTTCAGGTAAAGGAATACTCCCAATGCAGTGTCCTTGGCATGTAGCCAGCGTGAAAGAGAAGATGATCAGACAGAAGAAGACTTTCTGGAAAATAAGGAAAATAAGAAAAGGTAAACTCCAGAGAACTTAGCAATTGTTTGAGCAACTGATGGTTTAAAGTTTTACAAACGTCCCGTTTGATCAGAAAATGTTGTCCATGAACTTTAGGAAAAGGCCTTGGGTTCAGTTTACAATCTTGTGCAAGGGTGCCTTCGGATCTCTGTTGCACAACTGGGTCAGCCTGGAAGGTCTCCCTCCCCTCTTTGTGCCAGCTGCACACAATACGGGATACCCGAATATCTCGGCCATTT
>NW_015407119.1:0-2385 GCF_001527695.2 Protobothrops mucrosquamatus
AGGCAGCATGGATTCTTGGACTAGTTCTCTTTCACTCTCATTAATCTTTTGGTCAAAGAAAGCAAGTAAATAGACAGCAAAGCAGGAGTTTCCAAGTATTAGCAAAAAACATCCCAGTGGGTACTATTGATCCTGGCTCAGTATAATGGACAATGACTCACATACATTGCTCTGAGCAGCAAATGGGAAAGAATTTTGAGCAGTTGAATAGCAGGAAGGGTCAGAATGACAAAGCACCTTTTCACACTTGTTTCTTCTCCATTCAGATCCAATTATAACTGTTTCTCTGTGTGTGAGAGAGTGTAAATACACACACCCATTCATATACACTGACATACAAAATACTGTACACTATTACATTTTACTCAGCTTTAGCTGAGTTAAAGACTTCAAAGTGCCCAGCTCCAAGGCAGCCCTTACCAAATCTAATTACACATTAGAAGCAAATGTCTATTAGATTGGCAGCACAGAAATTGGCATAGATCAACCTTGATAGACCAGAGGTTGCCCTGATGCCTCAGCTCTCATTCTCCATCCTTATGCAACACAAATGGCTATTTTACTGAAATATTTATATCAAGCTGATGGTAGATATTATCAACACCTGCAAGTTAAATTGCTACTCTTGAAAGATGTTCGTGAGTTTCTGTTGCTGCTGGATATATCATATTCAGAAGTCAAGTTATGTCCACAACAGGGACACAAAGAATGGGAAGGGAAGGCACAAAGATCTTTCATGCCCTAGTCACTTTCTAATTGAAGTATTGTAATGTGCACTACATGGGACTGCCCTTGAAAAGCATTCAGAAGCTCCAACTGGTGCAGAATGCAGCAGCACGTATGCTTCTAGAGCTGCACCTTTCAGACCTCTATTCCACAAGCTGAATTAGTTGTCAATTTGCTTTCAAGTCCAATTCAGTGTGCTTGACCTGTAAAACCTCTCATGAGTAGGGCCAGATTATCTGAGGGACACATCTCTCAGTATTTGCTCATGAATGGGACTGAGGTCCCATTCATGAGCAAATACTACCTTCAGAAGCCCATTCAAGAGAGGATCTTTCAAAATCCCTTGGAGCAAGATTTCATAGCTAACAACAGCAGAGTGATAGGATTAGAACCAAAAACCCCTCACCCAAAAATCCAACACAGGACATAGTCATCAGCTACAGCCCCAAAGAAGCAGCACCTGATCTTTAGGACATAATAGGATTAACCCACCACCATTAGAATACTAAAAGGGCACACTGAACCTCAGGCCAAAGTTCATTGCACAGGAACAGGAAGAGCCTCAAATACAGTGCCACAGGAACAGGAATAACTCCAAACACAAAAGCCCAAGAAGGTATAAAAACCCACCATTCCCAGTTCCATTTTGTCAACCACCCCAGAAACACATGCTGTGTCACTGAAGTTTCTGGTAACTAAATAAAGAAAAACCTTCTTTCTAAAGCAGGAACAACCTGCCTCTACAAGTGGTGAATGCTCCAACAATGGAAGTTTTTAAGAAGAGAATGGACAGACATTTGTCCAAAATGGTATAGGGTTTCCTGCCTGAGCAGGGGGTTGGACTAGATGACCTCCAAGGTCCCTTCCAACTTTATCATTATTATTATTATTATTATTATTATTATTATTATTATTATTATTATTATTATTATTATTATTATTATTATTATTTTGTTTATTCCCGGCTTGGACTGTACCCTGATGAAAATTTTTCTTTCAACACTTTGATATAAATATGAATAAGTGGCATATACAATAATTAGTCAAATGATTAGATTTTAATAGTAAGGCATTCCTAATTCACCATCAGTTTCCAGTTATTCTGAGTTTTATATCCTACTATCCAGAGTAAACACTGGATAACTCAAACAAAATACTAATTTCAAACAAAGTACTAATTTCTCAAACAAAGTACTGTATTTACAGTAGTAGTAGAGAACCAATGCCACATTCCCCACTTGCCAACTGCTTGGATTGATCTGACTGGCATAGAATTGAAAGAGAACATTTTGCTGAAAGGCTAAAGGACTGCAGATTATCCATCCATGGCTAAAATCATTCTAGCAATGTAGGAGTATAAAATGTTATGTTACAAAATTAAAGAACTAGAAACAATGTCTGAATCAGAGTCATAATTTTAGATAAGGGTGCACTTAAGTTAACAAGGGATTGATTATGATAGCATGTATTATGCATTATAGAATAATAATATGCCTTGAGTGCATTAATGCATAAAACTGCAGGAAAGGCATTTTCATATCCTTGTGTGATGTACTTTTCTTCTGATTTTGAACTGATTACTTTTATGAAAATGTAAGTTGAATCACAAGCTCAAAATAAAACATATACACTAAAATATTTTGTTGCCTCTGTAATTAA
>NW_015407120.1:0-2385 GCF_001527695.2 Protobothrops mucrosquamatus
ACTTGTGGACTTCAACTCCCAGAATTCCTCAGCCAGCGTGCCTGGCTGAGGAATTCTGGGAGTTGAAGTCCACAAGTCATAAAAGGGCCAAGTTTGAAGACCTCTGGCTTATGTGATAGGGGTAAGGGAGTTTTGCCCCCAAAATAACATCCAACCTCAGTCAGCTTAGCAGAATCTATGCCCTAGATCAGGGGTAGGCAACCTTGGCTCTTTTATGACTCATGGACTTCAACTCCCAGAATTCCTGAGCCAGCCACGCTGAGGGGGAAGGGAGAGTTTCCATGCTGAGCCATGCTGGCTCAGGAATTCTGGGAGTTGAAGTCCACGAGTCACAAAAGGGCCAAGGTTGCCTACCCCTGCCCTAGATAGCCTAAAAATGTGACCCATTTATGTCTTTACAATAAGTTTCTTCCCCTAAGGGATTGCAGGTCTAAAAAAGTCAAAAACTGTTTCATCTCCCTGCCAACATTTCATCACACAATGGATACAAGATTTCCAAAGCTGGATTTATTTGAAAATGCACTATTTTTCTCAGATGGGTGTGTTACAATACCCTCCTGAATGATATGCTTGGCTGTGTAGTGCAGTCCCTCGCATATTTTCTGTGGTTATTTTGTAAATTCTAAACCAAAGGAAGCTCCAGGGAAGTTCTTTTGATAGATAATTCCACTTCATGTTGACATTCAACTGTGGTCTGCTCTTGTAGAGCAGAGTTCTCGACTTACAACAGTTGATTTAGTGACTGTTCAAACTTACAACGGCACGGAAAAAAGTGACTTAGGATAGCTTTTTGCACTTACGACCGATGCATCTCCATACGTACGTGTATCAAAATTCAGACACTTGGCAACGGACTCATATTTATGATGGTTACAATGTCCCAGGGTCATGTGATCCCCTTTTGCGACCTTCTGACAAGCTACGTCCATGGGTTGTCACTTAACAACCAGGATTACTAACTTATCAACTGCAGTGATTCACTTAGCAACTGTGGAAAGGAAGGTTGTAAAATGGGGAGGAAAATTCACTGAACCAATGTCTCACTTAGCGGCAGAGCTTTTGGGCTAAAATTGTGGTCGTAAGTCGAGGACTGTTTGTATTAGGGGAGTATCCTTCTCCACATCTCAGCAAAATCTCCCAGGCTAGGGAAGTTCGTAGCAAACACCGCAATTATCCTAAATGTACCATTGTCCTTCAGCCTTGCCCAGAAAGATTGTAATAAACTTATCTAAAGCAATAAGGACCGATTGTAAGTCAGCTTTTTCAAAGTCGTTGTAACTTCAGCGAAGGGCTTAAGTCGAGAACTTCTTGTGTGTCCCTCTTTTCATGCCATGAAACACATGTTTGTCAGCTCCTCAAAGCAAGGAGGTTTCTACCACACTCAAACACATCCATTTGTTGTTGTTAGTTGCAAAGTCGTGTCCGACCCATCACAACCCCATGGACCACGTTCCTCCAGGCCTTCCTGTCCTCTACCATCTTGAAGCTCCCGCCTACTGCTTCAGTGACTCCATCCAGCCCCCTCCTTCTCTGTCGTCCCCTTCTTCTCTTGCCCTCCGTCTTTCCCAGCATCAGGCTCTTCTCCAGTGAGTCCTTCCTTCCCATTAAGTGGACAAAGTATTTGAGTTTCAACTTCAGGATCTGGCCTTCTAAAGAGCAGTCGGGGTTGATCTCCTCTAGGACTGACCGGTTGGATCGCCTTGCAGTCCAGGGGACTCGCAGGAGTCTTCTCCAGCACCACAGTTCAAAGGCCTCCATTCTTTGGCGCTCAGCCTTTCTTATGGTCCACCTTTCACAGCCATACATTGCAACTGGGAAAACCATGGCCTTGACTATACGCACTTTTGTTGGCAGGGTGACACATCCATAGAGGTGTCCAAAAAGGCAAGAAAAATGGCCGCCATCCAGGGATTGTCGCCTTGACCTTTCACACCCATCCTCCCCGCAGAGGCCCGTGATCCTATTCCATGGGTTTAGCTAACCAGAGAATCTGCCCTGGCTGGAAAAGGCCAGGCTGAGCCTGCCAATCTTACCTGTGTTCGTGAGGTATGGTCGAATTCCAGGCTTGGCACTCGATCCCACTTTTTGTGACCGATATATTTCCCCTGTACGTTGCTCCTTTGCCAATGATACAATTTCGGATGTAGTCTGTTAAAAATCAGCGAAACAAAGACAGCTGATCGATACCTTCCAAAGTCTGTTTCGTTCAAATGTCTGTGGATGTTACCTATTGGGTAATGAAACATCTGCAAGAAAACTCCTACCACTACTCCTTTCTCCTCCTCCTCCTCCTCCTCCTCCTCCTCCTCCTCCTTTCTCCTCCTCCTTTCCCCTCTTTCTCCTCCTCTTCCCTTCTCCTCCTCCTCCTGCTCCTTCCTCCTCTTC
>NW_015407121.1:0-2385 GCF_001527695.2 Protobothrops mucrosquamatus
AAAAAAAAAAAAAAAAATAGCCGAGATTTAAACTACAGTAGATTGGAAAGCTGAAAAAAAATGTCATGCAAGAAAAAGCAAATTGCTCTGTTTCCATTTAGGCTTCATCCCAGTAGTGGGATTTAGTCGGTTCGCACCACTTCAGCAGAACCGGTAGCTAATTTTTTGTTGCCCAAGCCCAGAATGGATTACCAGAAGCGGCATCCACACAGAGAACCGGTTGTTCACATATTTGAATCCCAGCACTGCTTCATCCTGTGGCAGGAATGAACCAGTTCGGCAAGCTCATAAGAAATCTAACAATACATAGTATTTATTGACGGATGTAGGAAGTGCTAATCAAAAACTACAACTGCTGTGATTCAAGAAAATATACTACGTAGAGAAGCAACACATTTGCTTACATTTCGCTTTTCCACCCAACGTAACAGCCACCTGGTTTCCTCTTTTCAAGGTGTCGGTTTATCCCCAATTAGAGTATTTCTTTTTCCTTTAATGTTTTTATTGTTTTATCATTTTAGAATTGTGAGCCGACGAGCGTCACTTGGTTGAGTTGAGTGGCTATAGAAATTGAATAAATAAATAAACTGTACATATGCTGTTTCCAATTTGGGGAAGTCTGACTTTAGTCACTGTGAATTAGATTATCCACTCATGAGGAATCAGATGAACACTTTGGGGAGATCTAGATTTTTCATCTGAGTCCAAGTAGCCTTGCTGGCTGAAAATATCTTTATATCACTTTAATAGTTCAGCACTGCAGCTTTTGCTGAACGGCAAAGATCCAGTTTGTTTCCAGAATTTTTAGTAATTGTTAGAGCGTGGTGGCTCACAATGTTAGGACACTGGGCTAATGATCGGTAGGCTTGCATTTGAGACCCAGTTGCTGCTGCAGGATGCAGTGAGTTCCTGTCCCGTGCTCTAGCTCTAGTTTGAAAACAAGCGACTGCAAATAGATAAGTGAGTTCCACTTTGGTGGGCAATTTAATGGGGACATGAAAGGAGCCCCCCAACTGAGTGTCCCCCAGGCAAGACACATCTGGTTTAGAAGCATCACTGCTTCAGACAGGAAGGCAGTGCAGAGAGTGGTGAGGATGGCTGAAAAGTTCATTGGCAGTTCCCTCCCTCCCATCCAGGACATAGCACAGAAGCGTTGCTTGTGCAGAGTCCGTAAGATTGTCTGGAATGCTACACATCCTCTTCGCAACCTGTTTTCCTTGTCACCTTTTGGGAGGAGGGGGCTCCGTGGTATCCTAAGCAGAACTTCCAGATTCAGTCACAGTTTTGTTCCATACAGTATTAACCTTGTGAACTCTCAAGCTTCCTCCTTTTGTTATGTATTCAAGGTGGACAATGATTAATATTTATATGTTACTTATATGTAAGGGTGTAGGTCTGTACATATGTTGTATATAGTATGTTTTAAATGTGTGTTATGTAAGTAACACTTGAGAGCAAGCAACTAAATTTCATTTTTAATGTGTGCCATTGTGCCCATGGTGGGGGGGGGGGAATTACAATAAAGGTTATCTAATCTAAATCTAATCTGTCAGGCGTGCCATCTTCAGCATACTTTGCATACCTGGTGCACTGGTGATATCATTTTGAGAATCAGTGTCCCTGATTCTTTCTTTTACTGTTGATTTGACCTTATCCAGGGATAATTGGGCTAAATATTCAGGAGAGAGACCAAGACTTCAGACTTCTACTATACCAGCGGTTCTCAATCTATGGGTTGCAACCCCATTTGGGGTCAATCGACCATTTCACGGGGGTCGCCAAGCAAGACTGTCCGCCATTTTTTCCCCTTTTCCGGCGGGTGCCTTACCTCCCTTGGGCTGGGCCAGCTGGTGGTCGGCCTGCTCCGTCTCTGCCGCTTGCCAGGTATGCCTCGGCTGGCGCAAGGGGTGGAACCACGCATGCGCGGCGCTCCCGGGCAGGGAAAGTCCTCGACTTACGACCGGTTTAGTCCTCGGCTTACGACCGGTTTAGTCCTCGACTTACGACCGGTTGGGTAGTCCTCGACTTATGACCGGTTTAGTCCTCGACTTATGACCAGTTTAGTTCTCGACTTACGACCAGTTGGGGGTCGCGGCATTAAAAAGGTTGAGAACCACTGTACTATACAGATACAGTGCTACTAAGATTGTAATTGTCTGACAGCAACAGAGGCCTCAGTCCTGTAGGGCCAAACATGATTCTAAACCTTGCGGTTATAATCCTAGTCCAGGCCTAACCCTTAATACTTGGCATGTTAGCTTCAAACCTCAGCACTGCATTGGGGGGTGCCTTTTGGGGTACTGAACAAAGTCCTAAGAAAATTTGAATGGCCTCATAAGCCCTCAAGTTTCTATATGGGTCAAGTTGCATCCCAATACTTGTGCA
>NW_015407122.1:0-2385 GCF_001527695.2 Protobothrops mucrosquamatus
TGAAGTCTTCCAGAAGTGTTTTATCATTGCCATAAACCCCAAGGGAATGCATTTAATAATTTGGCAATTTAATATTCTATTTACAAAATAGTTTTATAATTAGATGGGATAGTTTTAAGTATTTTTGTTAAAAAAATTAATATTCTAGTAGTTGTGTTTACAGTGTATTTAGTTTGTTCCATTTTATTTCTTCTAGTTTGTTTAGTGACTTTAAATACTATTTTGCCCAAACAGTGTAATCCTGTAGCATCAATAACAGTAGACAATTCTAGGCAGTGATCACAATGAAGGAGTCAGTCCGTTTATTTTGTAATTGGGCCTAATCCAAAATATTTTGCTCACAGGTTCAATTAATGTTATGATAACTTTGAACAGACAATTCAGTGGGAACGCCTTTTTCTGACAGGGGAAGCAGACTATAAGTAGACAGAGCTTCATTTCTTCGTATGATTTCTTGGTGGAGATACAAATAAGACCAGGCTTTGCAGGTTAGCATTGACATTTTGATATGGAATTACCTTTGCAACTTTTCAGATATTGTATATGAGCTGCTGGGGGCAGAATGGGATTACGTTGGAAGGGAAGGGTTAATTGCCTAAAGGCAGTATAGAAATACTTTAGCTTATTTGTTTCCTATTTGCAGATCTTTAATGGGAGAAAGAGAAATTACAGAATAAGCTGTTCAAGTAGTAGATTAGATATGATGAAGGACAATGGAGGAAGGAAAAGGAAGAAAAAATAAATAAAGAGAGGCTGAAGTGGCGTTAGCTGTAGGCAGAGCAACTTTTGCTGCAGAATGATTAGGCATGAAGGTGGGGGTTAAAACGGTCTTCTTTGTTTTGAACTGCAGCAGCAACAGGATTTTCTCCCAGCTGGAGTAGAAGTGAAAAGAAATACTGTGCAGTGCAGTATTTTTGTAGAGAGAAAAGAAACTTCATTAAGGTGAGTTTCTATTATACAGAAGAAAATTGTCCGTGGAATAAGGTAACTTGAAAATATTTTAGGATGGAGTGAAAGCAGTCCATCTAGCAATGCCTTTTCAAATTCAGTGTTTGTTCCTTTTCTCTTTTAATACTTTAACTGAAATTTTTAATCTCCATAGTAAAAAACTAATACAAACTAAACTGGAAAGAATAAGTTCAGAAGCAGTAGAAAAAAGAAAAACAATTAAAAAAGAACACTGAGCGTAAGCTAATATAACCTTTCACCCTCTTTTAAAGTTACAAATAAAAATACTTTTATCCTCATAGTCTAACTTTTATTTAGGTCCAGAAATTGATCTATTTTCAATCCAGTTTTAGCAAAAACTCCATTAGGAATGGATAGAAATATTAAATTTATTCCTGATCCAATTCTACAACTTTATATTCCTTCTTTGCTTTTCTTAATCTTAGAAACATAGAATAATATTGACCTTTAAATCATTCCAACGGCATCTCAGTATTTGACTTTTCATGAATGTTTGGCATTTAAGAGGGGTCTTTAAAATTTATCCATTGAAACCTCTATGCTTTCTGAAATTTTAGTTAATTAACATTTCATTCAATTAAAAAAAACCCAACCTATTTAAAATAAGAAAAGGTTATAGCCTGCTTTTAATTCTATTCTGCCTTTGGTTCCCTCTAGTGTCCATTTTTAATATTCATCTAGCCTCCGTTCCTAACATAGATTGTGACTCAAGACAGCTCAAAAAGAGCAACAAAAAAACAGACACTCCCAAACAATCAATATAATTAAAAAACAAAAGCCTTAAAATGCGATTAAAATAATTTAAACTCTAATAAAAACAGCAACAAACACAAGAGAGCACATTCTGAGCTTACAAACAGGATAGCCATTGAACCCTTCCATGGGATTCCCGAGAGCTGATGTCAAGACCATATTTTAAGGGCTTTCCTGTTAAGCCGTGAGGTAGTCTAGATCAAAGGTCCCCAACCTTTGCGGCTTGGGTGGCCCGGCTTTGGGGGGGGGGAGAAGGGAACTGGGCTGCACGAGTAGTGGGCCAGCACACATGTGCGCATATGCACAGCTCCACTCATGCAACAGAGAAGAGAAGCCTTTGGTTTCACACTCCTTCAAGCTTCTCTGCGCCAAAAGCTTTTGCAAACGGATGTAAGACCTGAAGCAGTGCGAGATCGCTCCCCTGAAGCCTTTTGTCTGTTTGCAGATCTTCGCAGACAGGAGGCAGGCTACAGATACGACAACTGACAGGTAAAAGATGTCTCAGTCCACAAAAGGGGGACTGAATGGGGAACATTTCAAAAGGGATCCTTCCTGTAAGAAGAAAGGAAAGCTTTCCTGCTAAGCCATGAGGTAGTCTAGACAAGACGAACAACCAGAAGCACTAGCTCTATCTTTATTGTAAGGTTACATTAACAGAATCTC
>NW_015407123.1:0-2385 GCF_001527695.2 Protobothrops mucrosquamatus
CATGCCACCTATATATTAATTACACATTAATCTATCTGTTTCAAACTGCCTTCTGAGGGCTTACGGAGGCAAAATAAAGCCCAGAATGAATTCTTCCAGTGCTTTGCCCCCACAGGCAAATAGGAGCATTGTTACAAAGACAGCCCAAAGCTTGCACAGATAATGTGGGGAACAAAGCCCAGGTTAAATTTTGATAATGCTCCCATTTAACCATGGAAGCCTGAGCAATTTTTTAAGAATATGTGACACCTACCTCTAACTCCTGGTGATGGGGAAAATGCAAAAATCTAAGTATTCAGGGCTGCCTTTGGCAGTATATCATTTTCATCGTCATTATTATTATCCTCATTATCATTTTCTAATTATTGCTATTTTTCATAATATTATTATTAATGCTCTTTCTTCTGAAGGAACCCAGAATGGCTATATAAAATGAAAACTAAAAACAATGTTAAGTAAAGTATTCTTAAAAGAGTTTCAAAAGCCGACATTAAAACAAAGTTCATTTAAGAACTACCAGTATACAATTCTGATATGGATGCCAAGTAAGCAAGGTACTAATGTCAGAACTGGACCGAATTATGATTAGCACGTAAGATCATGGATTTGTGCTTTCAAATGTTTTGGCTTCTCCAGCTAATTAACTTCCTTTGGTTCTAGATCTGCCTTTGTAAGGCAGTATAACACAGCCATGAACTTTTGCTGGATGGGTGAATGAAGCTTATGTATGGGTGGGAGGGAGGGGAGGGAGAGGGAGAGGAATGCCCGCCCAGCTACATCCTTCTCTGTCTTTTGCAACCCTGGAAACTTTGTTCCCAGTAGCTCTGCCAGCCCTTTATCCCAAAAGGAGAGGATTGCGTGGGGAACAAGCAATGATCTCATGGTGACTTGATGGGCAAGATAAAATCCCCACAGCCTCCTTTGATGGCTCTACTGAAGCACATGGGAAAAGGAGAAGCAGCGATGTTGAGCGATAAGACTCTTCACCACCCATGCTTCAAGAGAGTCTAGGGCTGACTTTGGAGGGATTCTCCTAGATTTTAGTTACAACTTAAGGAAATCATCTCACAATTGACACAAGATGAGAATCAACAATCAAGTAAAGTTGCTGGATTTCCGCCTCCGCAGTCAACTGAATGGCGCTTTCTTGAAGAAGTAAAGTAGGAGGAGATGGCCCAACTACTCTTGCAAGCCAACTCTGCCCCAGCTAAGTGACAGCTCCCTAGATGTCAAAAAACTAGGCGGGATGGATGACTGTTACTTGGATAGAAGGAATTGCAAGGATATAAGCTAGACTAGGAAATTAGGGGGGGGGGGGGAACCTGAAGAAGTCTCTCAAAGATTTCAAGTAGCAAACAAAATCAGAAACAATCCAAGGAGCAGGTCTGTCTGAGCACAGATTAATAAGCAATATTAAGAAAAGAGTAACAACAAGGTTATTTTTTAAGCTATTAACTCGGGCATTCTGGCAAGTACTTTTTTTATTTGAGAGAACTTTATGTAGTATAAGCAAATCAAAGCAGTTAGATTCTTGTTCTTTTTTCCCCCTTTTAAAGACATATGGAGAGAGGCCTCCCATCCAAGCCCTAACCAGGTACAACCCTGCTTAGCTTTTGCAAATTCACACGAGGTCAGATTCTGCTATAGAGTTGAACTTTTTATTAGTTGTGCCTGCAGCGTACCGTAGTATAAAAACTAAAGTCTCCTTTAAATCAGGCTTGACCCTGGCAACTTCATGCACAAATCCACCTACTGAAAAATTCAGTCCCTGAACACCTCCCAGATTTCATTCCTACTCTCAAGGTCATTTGGTTAAGGGGGAAATTAAATTACTTTTGTGTTGAGAACTTACATTCAGTCCCACAATGGGACTGTGAAATACAGATAGTCCTTAACTTACAACAGTTCATTTAGTGACTGCTCGACCTTACAATGGCACTGGAAAAAGTGACTTATGACCATTTTTCACACTTATGACAATTGCAGCATCTCCATGGTCATGTGATCAAAATTCAGATGCTTGACAACTGATTCATATTTATGATGGTTGCGGTGTCTTGGGTCATATGGTTACCTTTTGCGACCTTCTGACAAGCAAAGTCAATGGGGAAACCAGATTCATTTAACAACTGTGTTACTAACTTAACCCTGTAGTAATTCACTTAACAACTGTGGCAAAAAAGGTAATAAAATGGGACAAAACTCACTTAACAACTGTCTTGCTTAGCAACAGAAATTGGGGCTCACTTATGGTCATAAGTCAAGGACTGCATGTATAACAGAAGGTGAGGGAGGAAGATGCAGAAGAAATCAGTGTTCTGATGCACGTTAGTAAGTTCAGTGTGGATCACACTTTTAAGTATGATTGTATTCAATAGCATTGAA
>NW_015407124.1:0-2385 GCF_001527695.2 Protobothrops mucrosquamatus
TCACCACTTCTGGAGGCAGGTTGTTCCATTGGTTAATTGTTCTAACTGTCAGGAAGTTTCTCCTTAGTTCTAAGTTGCTTCTCTCCTTGATCAGTTTCCACCCGTTGCTTCTCGTCCTGCCTTCAGGCGCCTTGGAGAATAGCTTGACTCCCTCTTCTTTGTGGCAGCCCCTGAGATATTGGAACACTGCTATCATGTCACCCCTCGTCCTTCTCTTCATTAAACTAGACATACCCAATTCCAGCAACCGTTCCTTGTATGCTTTAGCCTCCAGTCCCCTAATCATCTTTGTTGCTCTTCTCTGTACTCTTTCTAGAGTCTCAGCATCTTTTTTACATCGTGGTGACCAAAACTGGATGCAGTATTCCAAGTGTGGCCTTACCAAGGCATTGTAAAGTGGTATTAATACTTCACGTGATCTTGATTCTATCCCTCTGTTCTTGGCTTCAATTTGTTAACTACCCTTAAGCAAAAGCTGTTTAGATAGCTTTACTGTTAATTGGTCAAAGTTAGCTTTGGGAGGATTGATGGAGAGGCGCTGCTAAAAAGCACTTTTTAAAAAGTGCTTTGTAGGCAAATGCTGATTTTAAAAACTTCATCTAAAAGGGCTGGGCCACATTTCAGATGCTGAGGCAAAAGGGGATTGAAAAACAGTAAGGTAGATACACGCCTACAACACTTTAAAGCAGTGTTTCTCATCCCCAGTAAGCTTTAAGATGTGTGGACTGGGGAATTCTGTGAGTTGAACTTAACTGAGGTTGAGCAACGCTGCTTTAAACCAAAGACCAAAGCATGTTCTGGGAAAAGAAAAAGCTTCAAAGCATCTTTTTTTTTTTTGATCGTTGAATTGCTGCACAGCTACATTATCCAGTCCTTCTATAAATACTTGCTTTTATATTATTATTTTTAGCTTACTTGCATGAGATAGAAGGGGACACCCCGTTTCGCAAAACCAGAGAGGTATTATAACATGGTTATAATGGCCCAGAAATCTCACTTAGGTGGATATCCTGAGAAACATTTCTGCCGATGTGCAAAGATACCCAGAACAACTGGACTGCTTAATACTGTCTTAACACACTGAGTTTCCATCCTGATGCTGAAAACAAATACTATCTTCCACAACGAGTAATTGAAAGTAAGAAGACAGGACAAGGAAGTTAAAGCAAAGTGTGCTTTTTTTTGAAAGAGGTTAATACATTTTCCTATATGCAAGCTAACGATGCATCACTTTGGGTTCCAGTTTTGTCCCCTGAAATGGATTCTTATTGCACACAGATGCGAAAACAGGCTTCTTTCAGGTTTTCATTTAGGGCATTCAAAGTAAGTAGTTGAATTAAATGCTTATTTATATACAATAATTGCACCAAACAGGCAAATGTCCTTCTTTGCAGAGCTGAAAAGGATATGAGTGTTGAAAGAAAACAGAAGCTGTTCCCAGCAGTAGCTGGCTACCCTTTGAAACCTCCCAGTTCCCAGCAAGCAGAGTCTTGCTACAGATGCCAAAATGCCTATAAATTTTTTCACATGCCACGTTCGACCACGGAGGCTTTTCTAAGATGGAAACTGGCTCTCATCCCTGAACACAAGTTGCATAGTAGCAGATTCTTCTAAGTGCGTAATTATCTTCACGTTGCTGTTCTGGATTGGATGGCAAAATGGCAATATGCACTGTTAAGTTAAGCGTTCTCAAAAAGATGGAAATGTCAAAGAACAAGATGCGCCTCTGTTAAGCCTCCATATGTTGCCTTTTGAAGTGCCGTCTAGGACTCCCAGTCATCTTCCTCTTCTCCAGCTGGCTGTTGTGGAGGTGGCAAGGGTGGGATGGTGTCTGAGATGCGGCCAAAGGCCCCAGCTGGCACGTTGGGCGCATTGCTGTCTCCACCAGCTGCTGGTCCTTTGCCTGAGATGCCTGTAGGAGAGAAGACAAAATGGAACATGGCAAGCCTGACATTGTCATAAAATTGAGTTCAAGTCACTCAAAGTGAAGTTTTCCAATACTTCTTTTATTCTTGTGTTTGGACAAAAAGCAAGGCAAGTGTGCAATTTAACTTAATTAGTTCTTTTGTACATATATTTGTCTAATTTCAAATTTATCTTACTACAATAAGTTATGCCCAACAAAGCTACTCAAATAACTGCTCAACAAGGCTATTCAGGTTACTATGCCCAACAAGGCTATTCAGAGAATGCCCAACAAGGCTACTCAAGTTGCTGTAAATATTGCTGCCCAACTAGGCTACTCATTTATACAATACACTCTCAACACAGGTGATCAGGCTGTGTCAGAGTGGGCTGGGAAGCAGACTCAGGCGTCCCCTGCTCCAACAAGAGTCGTCTTGAACTTTGGGGTGTTGGTTCATTCCAGTCTTCTCTTTATACCCA
>NW_015407125.1:0-2384 GCF_001527695.2 Protobothrops mucrosquamatus
CAACCGACTGACTTCAACCAGTATGTAGGCCGACTTTGGTTTCTTTTGCTTCCTTTCCTAATTATCTTTCAGCCATTTCTTGCTAGGGAGTCAACCTTACTATTAGTAACCTGTTTGTGCATCATCCTTGCAATGCTGGAGACTAAAATTAATTATGATACATTAAGCGTAGCCTACTAACAGCAGTATTAAACACCAATTCTGTGCAATGTCTTATTTTACCTTACTGTTTTGTAACTGGAGTGGTCCTCTTACTTCGTAACAATTTGGGGGCCCACAAGATTTTTAGCAGAATGAAGCAAAGGAAACAATGCTTGGGATGCTCATTGAGAGCCATATGACCATCAAACCTGCCCCCCCCCAAATTCTCTTTAAGTATAATTGACATGACTCCGGCCATTTTGAGGCGGGACACATACCACACTACTACTACAAGACCCAAATAAAATTAATGTAGTTTAAAAAATAAACACCTGCTCCGAAACCAGGAAAAAATCCTAGACTTTCCATGGATGCAATATGATTCCATCCACTTTACAGCAATCCTACACTCTCTTGGCATCTGCAAAAATGGCTAAGAGCAGACATCAAAAAGTTGTCTACTTCTACACTAAAATGTAATGTGGTTTGCTGGTTTGTGTCATACAGTATTATCTATAAATGGTGATTTAAGTCTAGGTTGTGTGAGCTCAGTCAAGTATGATTTATTCAATAAATAAATCTTCACAAACCTTTCAACAGAGAAGACGGTGGGAAGAGGGATAATGCAATCAGATCTGGGCTACCAAACCCCAAGCATCTACTCAATGGAATCAAAAAGATACAGAAAATTACCACAAGTTTATTAATTATTTCAGGGACAATTTATATTTCAAACACCAAATGTGTAGTTTCTGTTCTTGTTCATGGCTGTGTTCATACAACTTGTTTAACCTGACGTTGTATTAATCCACTTAAATAAATTGCATCACAACCAAACTGATTTGCACAGTATGGAGAGCCACAAAATTCTAAACAAGGTAATGCGAATGCAATAACTGAATTGGCTAATCTTGTTGTATAAACCCATCTAGTATCTAATAGGGCATCATCTGATTTTGCTGGTGATCTTTTGAGTCCTGATTAGATTCAGCTTTGGTCAACTCCTTGAGAGCTGCTAAAATTGGTTAATTTTGCCATCTAATGTGCACATGAACCATGGGAAAAATAAGAAAGAAAATGGACAGCTGTTAATAGTAGTGAGACAGAGGTGGGCCAGCCAAGAGCAACTTGATCAAAGATTCCCCAAAACATAGTACAAACAACAAGTAAAGAATTTAAAATGCAATACTGTATACCAAAATTCAGCAAACAGAGGGCTAAATGCCCGTTCTCTAAATTCTCAATCAGTGACATGCATAACTCAGGTGGGACTCAGCAGATATCTAAGTGAGACATGGAGTAGGTCAATTAAATTAAGCCTTTAAACTTAGATAAATGAAAACAATTGTGATAAATGGCAGTGCTGGCTGGGCTTGCCAATCTCAAAAGCTGAGTAGATTAGGTTAATCAAAAAGGACAAGAAAATTCTAGAGCCATGGGCTAGGCTGAGAAGTTGACAAAAAAAGCCAGACGAAGTCAGCGGCACCACTTCCATATTGCTACAAGAATGTGTCCAGGAAGTCACCAGGAGCTGATCATCTCCAGAAGAGTTCTTTCATGGGGAGAATTCCTTAGAGAGCATAAGAATGCTCACTTACCACTGACTTTTCCAGAGCTCAACTTTTAGAAAGATGATAGACTAGTAATACGTTTTTATCCAATGTTCATGGGTTGCAACAGAGATTTGTGTGGTAAAACTTTGACCAGCCCTATCTCCACATTCCTGAGGTTAAATGTGGCTTGAAGAAAGCTTTCGGAATTACAACTTTAAGCGAAAAAGAGAAGCGAAAAATAAGGTTTTACAGAATTACAAATAAAATGCTTTTCTATGTAAGTTTTTGAATGCCTTTCCCAAGAACAATAATGTTTTTCAGATTCAGATCTGGAAATTTCATTTATTCAATTTGTATCCCGCCCTTCTCCCGAGGGACTCAGGGCGGCTCACAACATTTTTTAAAACAAAAACAAACCCACAATCCCCGCCGAATAAAACCAATTAAAACCCAAATATTCTAAGTTGTGATATTTAAAATTTTCTAAAAAAGAACCCGATTTAAAAATCCTCCCTAGGCCAGGCCCGCTTGCTGGAAAAGCCATGTCTTGAGGGCGCGGCGGAAAGTCAGGAGATCCGGAATCACCCGGATCTGGGGGGGTAGTTCGTTCCAGAGGGCGGGGGCACCCACAGAGAAGGCCCTCCCCCTGGGGGTCGCCAGCCGACACTGCTTGACCGACGGCACCCTGAG
>NW_015407126.1:0-2384 GCF_001527695.2 Protobothrops mucrosquamatus
AATATTTTTAAGCATAGCTGGCTTTCATGAGAGGGTCTTGAGGGACCCCCAGTGGTCTGTAGACCACACTTCGAGAAACACTGCTATATATTATTTACTTGCCAAACTGTGTTAGAGATCATAGTTTCCTAGATCCTTTAAGAATGGATGACAACTAAATAAATTATTTTTTATTTTACAAACATGAGGGGGGAGGGAGAGAGAGAGAGAGAGAGAGAGAGAGAGAGAGAGAGAGAGAGAGAGAGAGAGAGAGAGAGAGAACCTTACCTATGTACCACTTAGGATTTAAGTTTCAGAACTCCTGATTTCCTCCATCCTGACTGTGTGAACTGTGCCTGGCTTTGCCCTACTTGATGGTAAAGTGAGAGGAGAGGTTCCATTAAAGTAAACATAGAACTAATATTCAGTCATAGGGAAAAATGAAGTTTCTTGTATTTTGTCTTGGAAACTTAAGACAATCATTCTGTGTTATACACTATGACTGATCATCATTTTTAAACTTCAATAAAATATTGAAAAAAAACATTCTTACAGTGTATCTTAAAAGTTAATGGAATTTGAATCTTGAATCCTGCCAATAAATTATTTAATTGCATGATCTAATCTAGGTTGGTCACCGGGACCAGAGGCTTAGTCTTCCAACCTTTTGGACTCGTTTTTGGAGCCCATCCTCGGGGCTTCTTTCTCACCATCTGCTGAGACAGAAGTTCCCTGAGGATAGGCTCCCACAAAGTCCCAAATCTCGGAAGACTGAACCTCTGGTCTTGGTGACTGATAGAGACTGGATCCTGAAACATTATCCTGGGACATATATATTTGCTTTCATTCATAATTATTTAATTTTCCCCCAGGAGTTTTAAACGATGTAATGTTATTTATAATCTATTATATTTCTTAATTTAGTTCTTACTTTCCCTTTAAGAAAATGAAGACTGCTTTTCTAAGAAGCGCAAAATGTTCATTGGATCATATTCACTACAACAAAACAGAATCAAATATTGCATGATATTAGCAATGCCAAATAATGGTGCCTATAGATTTTATAAGGCAATTTACAGTTTTATCCATAGGAAAAAACATAAATAATCATTTTGTGGTCTATAGCGATAAAAATTAAGTTGCCTCTTAGTTTGTAACAAGAATGGCTCTTGAATAAAGTGCTCACATTAATTTTGATTTCAGTAAAATGCATATATAATTTAATTTACATACATTAAAAGCCTATTTTCATTAATTATTTAAGATTCTCTACATTTTTAATCCAGCTACATTTTTTTCTGATTGAGTTGATAAGTCTCTAGAGTTGGCAATATTACTTTGCAGTATTAAATGAATATTGGCAATAGTTTTGAAGCTTTTTTCAACATCAGACACTTAAGTGATTCTGAGTATCCATTCTGCTGGTAATTTTTTTAAAGAACATAAGAACTGTCGATTGTGGAAATAGTTAAAGGAACATTAAACAGCTGCCCCTCCCCTCATGCATGATAGAGAAAAAGAAACAGACTGATATTATGGGGGGGGGGAGTTTGACTCTTTGGGAGCCCTCAGTCTGAGAACAGTCAATTTCCAAGCAGGCTTTATTAATCCCAATATTTCTTAGAGCAGGACCATCCTTGTTTTGACTTACCCGTATTTATTTGAGTATAACGCGCAAAATTTTCTACCAAAAAAAGAAATCAAAGTTTGGGTGCACGTTATAAACGAGGGGTGACGCAGTGGCGGCCGGTCCATTGAGGGCGCAGGCGAATTGTGAGTTCGCACTGTGCCTTTTCCGGGATTCAGCCGCTCACGTGAGGGCGAAGAAAAAAAAAAGTCCCCTCGTCGCGTACAGTGGGCGGCCCGAACTGGCGAGATGCACTTCCCTTTCCCGTTAGATGGCAACTCAGGGTATCAAGAGAAAACGTTCTGCATATGACGCGAATTGTGAGTTCGCACTGTGCCTTTTCCGGGCTTCAGCCGCTCACGCGAGGGCGAAGAAAAAAAAAACGTCCCCTCGTCGCGTACAGGGGGTGGCCCGAACTGGCGAGATGCACTTCCCTTTCCCGTATCAAGAGAAAACGTTCTGCATATGACGCTTCATTCAAGCTCAAAGTTGTTGATCATGCTGAAATTCACAGAAATCGAGCAGCTAGCCGAGAATTCACTGTACCAGAGACGAATGTTAGAGAATGGAGAAAACAGAAAGCCATGTAAATAAATATTGTTACCGGTAATTTTATTTCGGTATTGTGTTCATAGTTTACGTTGTCAATAAATGATTTTTATCATGGCCGCACGTGTTCAACAACGTTTGTCACTTACAATGCTTGGTCTGAGCCGAGAAAAAGTGAAACAAAATTTTATACCGATTTTTAATCGAAAATTAGGGGTGCGCGTTATAC
>NW_015407127.1:0-2384 GCF_001527695.2 Protobothrops mucrosquamatus
CTCTCTCTCTCTCTCTCTCTCTCTCTCTCTCTCTCTCTCTCTCTCTCTCTCTCTCTCTCTCTCTCTCTCTCTCTCTCTTTCTCTTTGTCTTTGTCTTTCTCTCTCTCTCTCTCTCTTTCTCTTTGTCTTTCTCTCTCTTTCTCTTTCTCTCTTTCTCTTTCTCTCTTTCTCTCTCTCTCTCTCTCTTTTTGTCTTTCTCTCTCTTTCTCTTTCTCTCTTTCTCTTTCTTTCTGTCTCTCTCTCTGTTTCTTTCTTTCTCTCTCTCCCCGTCTCTCTGTTTCTTTCTCTGTCTTTCTCTGTCTTTCTCTGTCTTTCTCTTTCTTTCTTTCTTTCTTTCTTTCTTTCTTTCTTTCTTTCTTTCTTTCTTTCTCTTTCTTTCTTTCTCTCTCTCCCCATCTGTCTCTCTCTGTTTCTTTCTCTCTCCCTCTCTCTCTCTCTGTTTCTTTCTCTTTCTCTCTCTCTCATCTTTCAGTCTCTGTTTCTTTCTTTCTCTCTCTCCCCGTCTGTCTGTTTCTTTCTCTCTCTCTCTCTCTCTCTTTCTTTCTTTCTCCCTCTCTCTTCCTCTCTGTTTCTTTCTCTTTCTGTCTTTTTTCTTTGTCTTTCTCTGTCTCTGTTTCTTTCTCTCTCTCTCTGTTTCTTTCTTTCTCCCTCTCTCTTCCTCTCTCTCTTTCTCTTTCTTTCTGTCTCTCTCTGTTTCTCTCTCTTTCTCTCTCTCCCCATCTCTGTTTCTTTCTATTTGTCTTTCTCTCTTTCTCTTTCTTTCTTTCTCTCTCTCCCCGTCTGTCTCTCTCCGTTTCTTTCTCTCTCCCTCTCTCTCTATCTCTCTCTGTTTCTTTCTCTTTCTCTCTCTCTCTCGTCTTTCAGTCTCTCTGTTTCTTTCTTTCTCCCTCTCTCTTCATCTCTCTCTGTTTCTTTCTCTTTCCGTCTTTCTTTCTTTGTCTTTCTCTGTCTGTTTCTTTCTTTCTCCCTCTCTCTCCCTCTCTCTCTCTGTTTCTTTCTCTTTCTGTATTTCATTCTTTGTCTTTCTCTGTCTCTGTTTCTTTCTCTTTCTGTTTCTCTCTTTCTGTCTTTCTATCTTTCTGTTTCTTTCTCTTTGTCTTTCTCGCTCTTTCTCTTTGTCTTTTTCTTTCTTTCTCTTTCTGTCTTTCTCTCTGTGTGTTTCTTTCTCTTTCTCTCCCTCTCCCTCTCCGTGCGGGTTGCAATTCTGCTCTGGTTTCTTACAGTAGAGCACCAGTAACCCAACGCCGGGCAGGCTGCTTTTGCCAGCTCCCAACTTCCAAAACACGGTTAAAAATTCAAAAAGGGAAGCGGTTTCCGATGGTCACCCGCGGCGTAAAGTTACACACGCGCTCCGCAAACGCTCCCCGCAGCCCACTTCACATCGGCCGCCTCCGAGAAGCCCTGGGGCTCCAGCGAGGTTCGGGGCGGGGGGGAAGGCGAAGGTGCCCCTGAGCGTGTGCAAAGCGCATCGCCCTGCTTTCCCACGGACGGGGGTGATTCCCAAAGGGGCCGCGCCCTTCGACCTGGGCGGGGGGGGGGAGTCTCTAATCCGGGGGCGCCCACCCTTGGCAAACTTTTAAGACTCCCCAAAACTTGCTGGGCAATTCTGGGAGTTGAAGTTCACCAGTCTTAAAAGGTGCTAAAATTGGACACCTCTGCTCTAACCTCTTTACGGGAGGGGGGGTCCGGCTGCTTCTCCCTCCCCAGAAACCTCGGGAAAGCGAGTCACGGGTGGAAAGCTTGGCAGGGCACGCTGCATGGCCTCGGGGGGTCCCCTCGCCCGCATTTGGGGGGGGCTCTAAAGGCGCAGGAGGGGCTCCCACTGGAGCGGGGGCCGCGCGCTACCGCCCCAGCCAAGGGGGTCCCACCCATCCCGGGGGACCCCCCACCCACCCCCCACGAACCGCTGGGGGGGGAAGCTGGCTGCCATTCCCCCGGCTTACCAGCTCGTCGGGTCGCCCCCGGGGGTCCTCCGGGCGCCCCCAACCTTGCGCCCCGTCCAGCCCGTCCGGCTTCATGGCGCAGCGCCGGCCGCGGCGGGGCAGGGCGGGGACTTTTAAGCGGAGGAGCGAAGGCGCCCCCGCCCCGTCGCAGCTGCGGGTGGGACACACCCCCTGTGGCTCAGATGGACCCCCCCCTTTTCCTCCCTCCCTTCCTCCCCGCCGCCGCCCTTCCCAAGCAGGATGAGAAGAAGGGGGTCTCTGCGCGCGTCCAGAAGGCTGGGGTCTGCCTGGGCTGGGGACTGCACGGCCTGCGAGCACGTCTGGGTACCAGCCCCGTCTGCCAGCCCGGGTTTTTCTTGGAAACTCCACATTCCTTTGGGAAGGGGAAGTAACACAAGAACAGAGTTGGGAGGGGCCTTGGAGGTCTTCTAGGCGAACCTG
>NW_015407128.1:0-2384 GCF_001527695.2 Protobothrops mucrosquamatus
ACACATAAACATTTGCACGCACATCTAAAGAGAGTATAATGAAAGCAGAGGTGGGAGACATATTTACTTATGCCACAGACAGAGACCATTAACAAAGCATTAACTCCGAATAACCCAGATGTTCTGCTACTAAATAGCTGCATTAAAGAAATCTTAGTATTTACTGAATCTGTGATATATTAAACCTCCCAACACATTCTGATTCAATTATATCAACAATGAAATCGGTCTTCGTAATTTTCTTTCTTTCTTTCTCAAGGACACCTTGAAATCGGATTTTATTTTTGGAGCAGTTGGCCACTATGGATTTACAGCCAAAAAAAGAAAAAAAAGAATAAAAAGAACAAAGCAACAATGTGCATGAATCTTAATCTTTTTCTCTGCCATGAAAACCTACTGTTTTCTGGCAATTGCTTAAAATATCAATTGTAACCATGCAATCTTTGAGACTCCCATTTTTTTGAGGGGGGGGGGCAGTCCATCCTTTAATAGGAATAGCAATAGTACTTAGACTTATATACAGCTTCACAGAGTTTTACAGCTCTCTAAGCCAGGGTTTTTCAACCAGTGGTACGGGTACCACCTGTGGTACATTGGCACCTGGCAGGTGGTATGCGACCATCCTAGAAAAGTGGTAGCAGGGGAGGGGAATGAGCTGAACCGGTGGCAGCACCGCACAAGCCTGAGTGAGAGACGGCTGGAGCTGCAGGGCTGTCAGGGCTCAGCGGAAGCGCCAGGATCAGCGCCAGGCTCCAGCTGGAGCTCGGCACTGATCCTGGTGCTTCTGCTGAGCCCTGAAGAAGCACCAATCAGCTGGAAATCAGCACTGATCCTGGTGCTTCTGCTGAGCCCAGAAGAAGCGCTGATCAGCTGGAATGTTACAGCATCTCCCGGGTCTTGTGATTTACATTCAGATGCTTGGCAACTGATTCATATTTATGACGGTCACAGTGTCCCAGGGTCATGTGAAGTGACCAAAACCTGCTGCAACCACCCAGCAGACGGGGGGAATAAAAACCAAACACCCCCATCCCACCTCCGCTGCCAATCCTCAACAGAAATGCTCACAACAATGAAAACCTCGGACAGGAGGAAGAGCGCTGCTGGGTGGGCAGGCAGGTGTCTTGCTCAGCTGTGGCTTGGGAGGCACTTTTTTCAGTGCCATTGTAACTTCGAACAGTCACTAAGCGAACTGTTGTAAGTTGAGGACTACCTGTATTTTATCACTTTTTTCCTTTTTTTTTTTTGGTTGTCAAGTTTTTGACACCTTTCTAGGCAATTGGTGGCACTTGGATGTTGCTATATCCTAAAAGTGGTACAATGGGTGAAAAGGTTGAAAAGCCCTGCTCTAAGCAGTTTACAGAGTCAGCATATTGTCCCCAACAATCTGGGTCCTCATTTTACCGACCTCAGAAGGATGGAAGGTTGAGTCAACCTTGAGCTGGTCCAGATCGAACTCCTGGCAGTGGGCAGAGTTTGCAATAACACTTAGACTTGTATACAGCTTCATAGTGTTTTGCAGCCCTCTTTAAGCATTTGTTCCCTTTCTCTCCATTTTTCACTTAGTGGTAATTATCACTGCCGCCTTCATTTTTGTACTTGAACCATTCATTATGTTCCTATTTCTATTGCTGTTCAGGAAATTGCTTCCATTACGGTTACCTTTCTAAAATATGTTATCTCAAACATTTTCTTAACATTGCTTTTTTTTGTTCTTCTTTTAGAGTGTTTATTAAACACTATGCTTTACAAATTAGCACATTGACAACTGGAGTGTTATTTAATTTAGCTTAGTGACTTTGATAACAGTTGGGTTACCCATTGTCCGTTCATCACTAAATGGAATGCAGGATTCTCTGAAACTGAATGAAAGAGTCACAGATTAAATCAAGAAATATCTCTGTTTTTTTTTCTTTTAATGACCCTGGAATCCCTTGTTTTGGAGTGGGTTGGGGGGGAGGGGCTGATTAGAGCTGAGCATTTACTGGCCGGATGCCCTTCCTGTCCCCTATGCAGAGTTTGCAGTAGACAATTACTCATTGTGCCCAGAGAGAGAAATATCTGCCGTTCCCTAGGATTGAACTCACAGTCTCTTGGTTGTAAGGTGAGAGCTCCACCTCTAGGCCATCATGCTATTCTCAAGAAATATGAGCAAGTGAAAGATCCATTTCCTTTGAGGGGCTGTCACCAAGAAGAGGGGGTCAAGTTATTCTCCAAAGCACCAGAGGGCAGGACAATGAAGCACCCACAACTTCTGACAGTGAGCTGTTCCACTGGTTAATTGTCCTCACTGTTAGGAAGTTTCTCCTTAATTCCAGGTTGCTTCTCTCTTTGATCAGTTTCCAACTATTGTTTCTTGTCCTTCCCTCTGGTGTTTTGGAAAA
>NW_015407129.1:0-2384 GCF_001527695.2 Protobothrops mucrosquamatus
GAGCTTCAAGCCTTCCTTGGACTTCTAAACTTTTACCATTCCTTCCTTCAACACAAGGCTGCAGTGGCAGAGCCGTTACACCGGCTCTTGGATAAACAGGCTCCATGGAAGTGGACAAAAGTCCACGAAAGGAGTTTTGCTGAAGTCAAAGCATTGTTGTCCTCAAATGCTGTTTTAGCTCATTTCAATGAGCAGTTGCCAGTTTGTATAGCTTGCGATGCATCCCCTTATGGGATTGGGGCTGTCTTAAGCCACCTCAAGGCTGATGGGACACAAGTTCCTGTAGCCTACTATTCAAGGACTCTGTCTTCTGCTGAGCGTAATTACGCACAGATAGACAGAGAAGCCTTGGTCATTGTGGCTGACATAAAAAAGTTTCATGACTTTTTGTATGGTCGCCACTTCACGGTCTTTACAGACCACAAGCCACTTCTGGGGTTGTTCATAATGAACAAACAAACCCCACACATAATTTCTCCTAGAATGTTGAGGTAGTCAATCTTCCTTTCTGCTTATGACTATTCCCTGGTTCACAAACCAGGTAAAGAAATGGGCCATGCAGATGGCTTTAGTAGGTTGCCTCTATAGCTCTTAGAATCAGATCTTGCTCCGGCCAACCACATCCTGGCTATCCAGGATTTGCCTGAGTATCCCCTCAATGCAGGGGATGTGTCTGCAGAAACAGCCACTGATAACACACTAACACGCGTGTTAAACTGGATGTTGTCAGGATGGCCTGACACGTGTCCTGGCACCAGTTTCCAGAGTTTCTGGAAAAGGAAGCACGAACTATCCACCTTTAAGGGTTGTGTCCTGTGGGGTAGTAGGGTAGTGATCCCAACCTCATTGAGGACTAGAGTCTTGCAGTCTCTGCATGAGGGGCGTCCGGGCATAGTCCGGATGAAGGCACTTGTGCGCAGCTATCTCTGGTGGCCTGGGCTTGATAAAGAGATTGAGACCCAGGTCCATGGGTGCCACATTTGCCGCCAGTTCAGGCCTAAAATGCCACAGGCTCCCATGCATAGATGGGAGGCCACACATGCTCCTTGGTCGAGGGTTCTTATCGACTACGCTGGCCCCTTTCAGGGGCAATTCTTCCTCATTGTTGTGGACAGTCACTCCAAATGGCTAGAGGTCGTTCCAATGTCCACCATGACGACTGTCAGGACCATCCAGGTGTTAGGGGGATCTTCACCTCTCATGGGCTCCCAGATGTTCTTGTCTTCAACAACGGACCTCAATTCACCTCTTTGGAGTTCCAGTCCTTCCTGAAAGCCAATATGATCCATCATGCTACTTTGACACCCTTTCACCCGGCTTCCAACGGCCAAGCTGAGCGCATGGTGCGCACCACCAAAGACGCCTTGAAGAGGCTCACTCATGGGAGCTGGCACCACAGGTTAGCTGATTTTCTTCTTTGCCACTGCACCACACTTGCACAGCTACAGGCAAGAGCCCAGCTGAACTCCGCTGGGGGCGCCGTCTTATTACTAAATTAGACAGATTACACCCAGACCGGGTGGCTTCATAGGTATCACAGCCATGGGCACCGAGGAGATTGCAAGTTGGTGATCCAGTTTGGGCAAGGAACTATGGACCTGGACATCTTTGGGTGACAGCAGTGGTCTGCAAAGTCACGGGGCCACTGTAATACGAAGTGGCCTTGGAAGATGGTCGGGTGCTGCGATGGAGGTTACCTAGTCACCCTTCCGCTCCTGACTCTACACTCGGGGGGGGGAGGACCACGATCACAATTGTGGATCTCAGTCTCCCTGCGAAAGTGGGGTTTTGCATTCTCCAAACAGGAGGGTTGCCAACGAGGCGGCTCCTGACTCTGGCACTGGATCCATGGGACATGGCGCTCCATCGCTTCTCATGCCACATCTACCTCAGGCCTTCCGCCTATGGGACAGTGTTCCCCAACCAGGTTCTCTCGCCGATCCAGGGAATTCCACCACACCAAGGAACTCTGGTTTGGACTTACCAGAAAGGGCCAGCCGAAGTCAAATGGACAAAGGGTTGGGCCTACTGGAACAGGCCAGCCAGCTCAAAATCCCAGTCTGCCGAGCCTGGCAGGCGCTTGCAGCAGCTCCAAGACAATCGGAGTTCCTGCAAGACTACTGTATGTGAGGCTCCTGTCAGTAAGTGGACAGGCCTAATATTTCCTAGAAATCAGAACACGCTAAAAAAAAGTGTATTATAATGTTGTTGTGTTGAGATTTCATTGAATAATAAGATGTGTCTTATAATGGGGTGAGTGTCAGAGATCAATAATTGTGTATTATTGATTAATTAACACAGGAGACTAGCAGTATTGTAATATTGTAAAGTATTAAGTATTGCTATGGAGAGGTGACAGTGTAGTAGACTAAAATAGTAAGTAT
>NW_015407130.1:0-2383 GCF_001527695.2 Protobothrops mucrosquamatus
AGAAGTGGTATGTATTTTATCTACCTTAGTGATATCAACACAACTTAAATGTATTCAGTTTTGTAATTTGTTTTTTCTTCCCCAATACAACAGCAATTATATTTCACTTTACTTCTGCTTTGTGTTGTGAAGAAACTGCTAAAATTTACAGGTTTTGAAACTAAATTATCTGTATCACCAAGATGCTGCCAGCATCTTCGGAGCCTTTAACTAATGCAATTTCATTAATGACATAAAACTCATGTATAGAAACATAATTCTAATATTTTTAACTTCTGGGATGCTTTGTACTTCAAATAACAAAAAAAAGTTTCAAAGAATTTATTCACAGACAGAACTTTAATCCCTGCAAACTTCCACTGAATGTTCTCTGTATGATAAGTTCATCTTTTTTCTAGTTGCATAAATAAATAAATAGAGCAAGCATTACTTTCCTTCTGAATTTTGTCAGGCATTTGGTAGTTAAATAAGTTTTCCTTAAAAATGCAAGTATAGTATAAAATTCTGGTCACATACTGTAAAAAAATGCAGTTCTGCTTCACACAGGTTTTTTTTCAACACACAAACTTGAGGGTGGGGGGCCTTCTGCCTATGTATCTCTAAAGACAAGAGAAATCCATTTGATCTTCCATTTTAACAAAAACTTCAATTTGAAGCAATACCAGCACACAGTTCAGAGTTTCATCTAAAGAAAACTGGAAAGGACCCAAATAGTTTCTAAAAAAAAATATTGGCACCTAAGAATGAGAACTATTTTTTCTAGGCCTTTCAACAGAACCATTCTGTGCAAATATCTTAGTAAAATCAGCAGAATAGGGAAACGGTCTTCCATACTATTTAAATATATATGTTTAAAAAATATATTGTTGTACAACTGAACAGTTAGAAACTTTCTCTATCAAATCATGCAAAGACCTGATCTATGGACTATAGTTAAAAATGCAGAAGAAAGGGCTGGTAAAACAATTTTGTTCTACCAAAATGAACTTCTAAAATGGAGAGGAAATTCAAAGTGCAACATAAATTTTCTCAGATTGATGGTGAACATATGGTGCTTTCTTCATACTGTGAAGTTCTAAGCAACTACCCACTGCAATCTGCATTTCTGGTTAGTACAATTCTTCTGCACTGAAATGAAGACTAAGCATCATTTACATTTCAAACTCTTGTAGGTTCACGGCCAGGTTACATGCTGGATCTTCTTTTTTGATTCAGGAGGCTTCTGAACGGAGAAAAGAATTAAATTATTTAAGGAGACGTGTTAAAGCAGCCAAAACTTGATTTCTGTTTCCATCTAGTAGTTAAAACAAAGGTGTTTTGAAATCTTTAAAAAGGACTTCAGTTTTCCATAACATATTAGGTTCTTGTCTGGACTGAGCATAATAAAGGAAATATTAGTATGTATCCCAAATTAATTTATCATTACAATTAGTTTATCATTACTGTATTATTTATTTATTCTATCTCACTTTTTGCAGTCATCAGACTGCAATGAAGCAGACACAATGAAAAGTGTGGAAAGTGTGTTAGGGACATAGGTTGCAGTGTTTCTAGAACAGAGATCCCACATAAGACTATGTGAGACGAGAAACGGGGTGTCTTGGCACACTAATGTCTCCTTTCCTCAGCAGGCTTCACATTCTTCTCTATAAACCTCTGTGCTCCATCCCACAGAGCTCATAACTTGAGGTAGCACAGCTGCTTCAAAGTAGAAGAGGCAGTCTCTCTGTAAACTTCCTTAACCTAATGTGGTAGAGCCACCAGCTGAAGGGAAGGGGGGCCCTCTAGTGGGAGTAAAGATACATTCCAGCTTAGAATCTGTTCCAGAGAGGAAAAGTCTGAGATCAAAGTCTTAGGTCTATATCTGCCATTTCTTAAGGGAGATAGTCTGACAAGATTCTTGTAATATAGGTGATCAATAAAATATCCACGAGTGGGTCTAGTAGTTGCTTGTGCCTGACAGCTAACATATTTTAAGATCCCAGAGAATGAGAATTTGGAACATGGGGAGGGAGAGTATGGATTATTCAGTATATATATCAGTATATATCAGTGTCCAAAAGAAAAACTTATTTTTTAGAAAACAGATTTATTTATTTATTTATTTTATTTATTTATTGAATTTTTACCCCGCCCTTCTCCTTGCGGACTCAGGGCGGCTAACAGCCTAATAAAAACAAATACAAAAATACCAAAATACTATCATTAAAAACATAATTAAAATGAAATATTAGATTGGCCTTTGTTATTTTAAAATTATTTTTAAAACCCCACTAAAAATTACCCCTTAGGCCAGTCCTGCTAGTTGAAATAGCCATGTCTTAAGGGCGCGGCGGAAGGAAGGGAGATCCGGGATCACCCGGATCTCTGGGGGTAGTTCGTT
>NW_015407131.1:0-2383 GCF_001527695.2 Protobothrops mucrosquamatus
CAAGCGGGACTGGCCTAGGGGATTTTATAGGGGTTTTAATTACTTTTAATTGGACATTCTCAAATATTTTGTTTTAATTGAATTTTAACTGGGTGTAATATTGTGTATGTTAGCTTTTTATCATTTGTCAGCCGCCCTGAGTCCGAAAGGAGAAGGGCGGGATATAAATGCAATTAATAATAATAATAATAATAATAATTTCCATGTGCAGAACAGACTTAATCTCATAGGCAATTAAATAGTAGTTAATTAAAGGATGGGGAAAACAAAACTGTACTTGGAGGTGATATCTACTCAGAAAACAAATGACAACCCACACAAAGGCAGAGCCTTCCAAAAGATAGTATTTTTGTTTCATTTCAATACCTTAGTTAAATCTTCCAGTGGAGTAGGTGCTGGACTAAGTTCTCGGTAAGGAAGGAAGATGTTATCTTTCCTCTGAACAGCTAGCATCAGTTGGGCTACATATTTTTCCTGAAATCTTGTTCTTTTTCCCAGAGCACCTGCAAAAAACCATTAGACCAAAACAGAAATTCATCACGAGTACAGAATATATGAATTTGAGGTATGTCTTTTATGCACGCAAAATGATATTGGTATTCTCTGATATTAGGCTTGTGATCAAATCATTTAATTTTTTTCCAACTTATTAAAGACAATAATGCATGTCTTAATTTTTAGACACTTTAACTGCTACCAGAAACTTACTTTATAAGATAATAACTGGGCTGAAAATAACTTAAAAATTTTGCGTTCCAGAATATCGATGATGATGATGATAATATAATAAATCATAAAATCTGGTATAAAGTATATTATAAAGTATACGTGCTCTGTATTTCATGATTTAACCAGCATGGTTAAGTAAAATAACTGAAGATTAAAGGCATATACAAAATTTTATGTTTTTAAGAAGAAATGCCCAGTATTAATGGAGGTGTGTGTATGTATATGTATATCCATTTATAAGTACAAATGTTACAGAGATATAGAAATTTTAAATTGTATTTAATAATACAGAGTCACAAAAAGGGAGAGGTTTTTTAATGCATCTGTAAAGATGAAGGTAATTCTTAGGAAACACTTTGTTAATATAACTAGTATAAATGGAACCAGGTTTCAATAATTATGAAAGTCAGTTTGTTGCAGTGGTTAAGGTACCAGGCTAGAAACCAGGAGACTGTGAATTCTAGTCTCTCCTTAGATACAAAGCCAACTGAGCCAGTTACTCTCTCTCAGCCTAGGAAGGAAGCAGTGGCAAAACACTGTTGCTGTTGTGTTAATTTTTCAGTCACGTTTCCCCACGCAATGATAACAGTTCATCAGGAAAAAAAATGTACTTTAGTTTTCAATAATCTACTGAACTGAGTCTGAAAACTAATAAAAAAATATTGTATTCCTATACAGTGCTTCAATTTATTAGCCTTTAAAGATAAAAAAAATATTTGATAAGCTTGAATTGCAGGCAGAGTTATGGCAACGTGGCCCAGTAAAAAACTCCATAGTTTAAGTTTGGATTGGGCAACCCATTGCTTCCTTCCACTGGAGTCTATTATGCACAGAGAAGCATCCGGGGAGTCAGTCTCTCCCTGCTTTGTCTCCAGAGGTATAGCATGCCAGGAGTAAGCAGGTTAATACCAGTATGGCATCTTTTTGCTGGAGGACACCCTATAGCTGCTTTTCTGGTGCCCAGTTGACCATCTTTTGACCCTAGATTGTCTGTTCAGGATTGTGATTGCTACTACATTTTTGTGTCTTAAAGCAGATTTAGTAACAGTATGGTGTTGATTTTATCACGTTATCTGTTGCCCAGATATCTGCAGTTTTATATTCTTGTCCTCTTCCAGTTCCAATTCTTGAACTGATCTGAAAATTAGTGATTAACTTAAAGTCTTTGGTTTTTTTTAAAAAAAACCACAAAGATATAGGTCTAATTGGTTTAAGATTGCCAGGGATCAAAATTTAAAAAAAAACCACAAAAGGCAAAATGTGAGATAAAATGGGCTGACTTTTGTGTAAATGCTGCTGTTGCTTGCAAGATTTATTTAATTCATTCAAATCAAAAAGCTGTGAAGCAATTTGCTCAGGCTGAAATAGGGATAAAAAGCTGAACATGTTCGCTTTCAAATCCCGATGAGCTAAATTTCAGACCTCTTTGCACACTCAGCTGCTAGGATTCTTCCAAGAATGCTCAGCAATGAAGCTATTTTAGCACGCTCGGTCTTGGGAACTTACAAACAACAGCAACAGATTATATCTTGGTCCCAAGCCAGAGTTCCCCAAAATACTGATAGCAACTGGAAAGAACACCAAGTTTGGCAATTCAACTTCAAATAAGGAAAGAAAAAATTGCTTAGTGGGGAGCAAAGCATATAAAATAATA
>NW_015407132.1:0-2383 GCF_001527695.2 Protobothrops mucrosquamatus
TTAGCTGTTGGCTACAATTGCTTTGTGAATACAACAACAAGAACTGCTAACTCGGTAAGATTACAAAATTACGAAGAACATTAGTGTTATCCAAGTTTTATGTATGTGTTATGGCACTGACTTTAATGAATTCACTTGAGCTGTATTAAGTTCTTCACTTAAGCTGAAAATACTTATACAGTTGGGCACAGAAGAAAAACGTAGGCAGTGATATCAAACAGGAAATTAATAACAAAAAATATAGACTTTGCTAAAGATATGAAAGATTTGGTGTATAAACCACAATGTGTGATTATGGTCATGCCTTCTGATTTGATGTCAGCTAGCATTTACAAATTGATAAGAATGTTCCAGATACAGAATAAGCATCTTCTGCAGCAGTAGAAGCACATAGATTATCTGTTTCCCAAATTGAAATAGTACTATTTGTGAAAGTGTACTATATTTTATCTCTTTCCATTCTTCAAAGTTGGTAGTTTAAAGATGGGAATACAAGTAGTCCTTGGGTTACGGCAGTCATTCAACAACTGTTCAAAATTACAAGGGCACTGAATGTGGGGGACTTACAACCAACCCTCAAAGTTCTATCCATAGCAGCATCCTTGCATCACGTGATCATGATTCATGTGCTTGGCAACCTGTTCACAATTGTGGCATCCCATAGTCACATTTGTGACCTTCCTTGCTAACTTCCCACAAGCAAAATGGAAAAGTTGGCAGGAGGTTGCAAGACACTCCTGCTTCTGCCACTTTTTCACATCCCCACACTCCATTACAACTACCCATGGAAACCATCCACCCTCTTGTAACCCCCTAGCACAGGGTTAGGCAACTTTGGCTCTTTTATGACTCGTGGACTTCTACTCCCAGAATTTCTGAGCCAGCATGGCTGGCTGAGGAATTCTGGGAGTTGAACTCCACGAATCATAAAATAGCCAAGGTTGCTTACCCTTGTCCTAGCACCTTCCTGCAGCACTTCCCTACACATGCTCCATAATGCCTGCCGGCAACACACACACACAGCAATAGGTCTTACTCCTCAGCCTGCTTGCCTGAGACTCCCACCTCCCATGTCATGAACATGTAAAGTCCTCATGTAGTCCTAGGGTTATGACAGCAACTGGGACTGCTGGGATTCCTATTGCTATGGAATGTGGTTACATGACATTGTGATTTACGACTGCATCCCTTAACAACAGAAATTCCAGTCCCAGTTGTCGTCATAACCCAAAGACCATCGGATGAGCCTCCAAATGCTAATCTCCTGGCCCAGATTTCATTCTCATTCCAATGTTATTTAATATGTTCTCAATAATAACTAGAAGTTTTAAAAAGACAAGAAAATAAATATTGAAAAGTAAAAATATGTAATGGCAAAATAAGAATATTAATCAGATATATTTATCTAATATCTTGTAATGTCATCCAGGTAGTTATAAATCTATCATCTCACGTTAAAACACGTGTTCTCTTAATTCTACATTATTGCACATCCTTTAATATAATAGCATCTTGGTTAATATAGTTTGGTCTTCAGATTTGACCCATAAGAAAAAAAAGAGAGAGGTGGGGAGAAAGAGCAATGGTAGATATCGATTAGTGTAGATATAAATAATTGGAATTTTAATATAGGTCAGCTTTATTTAATGAGTTTATAATTAAAACTCTCATCACATGTTTTATTAAATGTGTAATTTATCAGAAATGATCTTTTATGTGGTCTACATTTACTGAACCTGAGGTTTATATTACCTACCCAAGGCATTTGTGACAAGGCAGATTATAAATATAGCGCACACTTGTATCTCTCAAAAACTGAAGTTTCATCAAGTGCAACTCTCTATAACATTTTTCAGAAATGTTAAATGACTATAATGTTCATGTCTTTTAAAAACTGCAATAAAGTATTAAATCTGATGTTTTCTCTTATAGAAATTAAGAGGACAGACAGAAGCACTTTATATCTTAACCAAATGCAATAACACACGTTTTGAATTCATATTTACAAATGTGATTCCTGGGAGCCCCAGACTTTTTGCTTCTGTTATTTCTGTTCACAGGTATTTAAGTTTTTTTTAAGTTTTATGTAGAAACACAAAAGACTCACTAAAACAGCCCTAACAAAATTAGTTAATTGCATGTGGTACATTAGGTTTCAAAAATTGTGCTGCGCTTGTTTGAAATATAATACAATTTAGTATTTACAAATGCAGATCTCTACCCTGTATTTCAAAATCCTTCTCTTACCATCCCTGTTCCACAATCTCCTCAACATTTTGTACATTTTAAAAGTCCATGATAAGTTATTTTATTTTAGGGCTTTTTAATTGAATCCATATACACACACACGGAGAGAGAGGTAGTTCTGGATATATTAAAAGCT
>NW_015407133.1:0-2383 GCF_001527695.2 Protobothrops mucrosquamatus
AAGAAATTGACTGATTGATTGAACCTTTTTTTTTTTTTGCACACGCCAGTGGAGGCCTAAAGCGAAAAGGTTTTATAAAACCCAGCTGAAGGCCTAGGACTGGGGCGATGGCGCGCGTACCCCCAGAGAGGGCTCTGAGTGCCGCCTCTGGCACCTGTGCCATAGGTTCGCCACCACTGGCATAGGGTCTCCTACTTGAGTAGGGGGTTGATAAGAAGGCCTCAAAGGTCCCTTCCGACTCTTGTTATTCTGTTTGACAATTGAAACAATCTTCTGCTTTTTTGACAGCCCTTTTTAATTGTCATAAAATAGAACCGATTTTTAAAGTAATAGTCCAACTAAGCAGGATTGTATGCTGCGGTTTGTTATTTTTTTCCCCACTTCCTAGCACAGGGCTGAGTGAGTTCCTAGCCCAAAGTGGCCCAGCCAGCTTCTGTGCCTAAGGCAGAAACAAATCCTGGATTTCCTCAGTACTTTAATCATTACAACACGTTGGCTCTCATCAGCATTTGTCATAGGTAGAAGCTAAATTATGATGTGAAGTTTTGAGCATATGTAGTATCTGGGACAAATAATTATTTCTTTGAAGAATAATATTTAGACCCCCCCACCCAAAAAAAACAAATGAGTCACAATGCCAAACATTACACAATCTGCAAAGACCTGGACTGCAGTGCTGGGATTCTACATGAGCCCATGCTTCCACCCCAGTAGACACTGGGACTTCCTTTGAAATTTGCTTTGAAAAATGTGGATTATACAGCAACCCTTCCGGAATATCTTCTGTGGGATTATCGTCTCCTGGAGATTTTTTCTGAATATTTTGAGATCTTCTGTTTAACAGGGGGATTGTAGGAAGAGCACGGAAGCCCACACAATCATAGCAGAAGATTAGCTGAAGATCAATCGACAAGTTGATTCTGTTCGGGGTACCTGCCACGGCCTTTGCTGAAGGGTTTGCTTAAATTTACACACCCGATTATTTTGATCTCTTTATCCACCCAGTGAGTCAAGATGGATAATTATAACATGCCAAGGGGAAGAATATTGATTTCAACCTGGTATTGCGGCACTCAAAACTCTGGGTAATTATGGACATCATTTGCTACCAGTTCAAAAACAGCTCTGGACCTTTATAATCCCAAGATTTTGGAGGGGGCGGGGAAGAGTAAGAGAGAGAGAGAGAGAGAGAGAATATATTTATTGTAGGGATATATATTTAGGGATGTATTGAATGTGTAGACACATAGGTGACTCCACACATATAAGTGTGCAGAATATAAGAATCCTGGGTCCAGCAAGAGCAGGCTGAATTACATGTATACATTTTTGTAAATTAATACAACAGTTAAACTCTATATATTTTCTCTGCATTATTTCTCCTGCACTATTAGGAAAGAGCAGTGAAATATTCAGGAGTCTGCACTTTAGAAATACTGCTCCACCTCCCTTTTGAAGTTTCAGCAGACCTTTCCTACATGTTTTTGAATCTATGTTCCTGATTTTGTGGACTAGAAGCTTGGCCTCTCAAAACAAGAACCTCTGCATCCTGATTTCCACGCTTGTGACGTGACTAAAAACATTGCTTACATCCTGTAGCAATTTTGGCCTGATTTATGTTTTCCAGACACATTGTTGTCAATCAGAATGACATTCATTTTTGATTAAGAGAACAAAAATAATAATATGCAAAATCTCCAATGGACAGGGGACATGCTTTTCTCGTAGCAGGTCAGGTTAGAATCAGCCTGAGATACTTCCAAATTAACAGCTGGAACCTATTTTTTCTCATGAAACAAAAGCATCGCAAGAGGAAAACAAACAGTTCCAAATAAATTTCCCAGAATGGTTTTAAAGGAGAGATTCACATTTACTAGTCGGGCACCTGCTCTGCATTTGGAAAGTTGTTAGTTCTCCTTCTAACATCTTCAGCCAGAGATCCGGCAAGGCAAACTATCATGGGGGGGAAAACTTTATCTGCTTCAAATCCTGCCAGTCGAAATCATGATTCTGGGCTTGATGGAGATAAGTTGATATCAATGTGTTGGCCTTCTCCCCGAGGCCTTTTGCAGGCCTCCCTTCCTTTTGAAGTAAGTCAGGGAATGATTGGAGAAGGAGAATTTTCAGGCCTGGCACCCAGCCTGCAGAAATTCTAACTTTGCTTTCTCTTTTAGGTTTTGCAAGGCGGGGGGAAACATCCAATGGAAGAAGAAGGAGGAGGAGAAGGAGGAGGAAAAGGAGAAGGAGAAGGAGGAGAAGGAGGAGGAGGAGGAGGAGGAGGAGGAGGAGGAGGAGGAGAAGAAGAAGAAGAAGAAGAAGAAGAAGAAGAAGAAGAAGAAGAAGAAGAAGAAGAAGAAGAAGAAGAAGAAGAAGAAGAAGAAGA
>NW_015407134.1:0-2383 GCF_001527695.2 Protobothrops mucrosquamatus
TTATTTTATAGAATTGTGGATGTCTGTAATACAATAAATTTGGTAGTAAATGTTCACATGTGGCATGCAGAAATGATGAATTTTAAGGCTCTGGTTTATGAGAAGTGGTGTTTAACTACTGCAATAATCAAGTTTACTAGCGTGTAATATGAAAGTAGTAATATGAAAGAAGACAAACAGCTAATTTTTCTATTAAGTGATGATAACTGCTTATTATGCTGTGGATGTGACATTTCAATTTTATTTTTTTATAACCTGAGTTTCTACAATGCGAAGGAAACTTTTTAAACCTGTTAAAATGACACAGTAAGAACACTTGCCTGGAAATTCACACTACTGAATGAAATGTATGGAATTTACAGACATTTCTAAAATTTTGTTTTCACTTTTCATTATGGGGTACTGAGAATAAAGAATAACGATAAAGAGAAGTGGGATGCACCAGAGCTAAATTTCAAGTGTTGCTCCAAAGGGTCTGAATACTTATTCCAATATGATATTTCGTGTTTTTTTCTTTTTAATAAATTCACAGAAATTTCTAAAATTCCGTTTTCACTTTCTCATTATGAGGTACAGAGTGTAGATTAATAAGAAAAAAACAAATTTCAACAACTGTAGCATAAGGCTGCACATAACAAAATTGAGAAAAGTGAAAGAGATCTAAATATTTCTCAACGCACTATATTTTCATTAATTTAGTATACTGGCTAAAATTACACATTACATACCTCAAGATGTCGAGGTTTATCCAATCTCCTCAACTGACAATACAGCTGTAGATTTTCTTTCTGAAATATTGACAAAATATTCTAATATTAGCCACTTTGGCATAAAGCCTAAGGGCTTCAGTGATAACTATCATTCTAATCAACTATCATGTCCAATCAATTTAATTAACCAAAGGTGGACTCCAATCAAGGTGTAGAAACATGTCAGCAATGATAAAGAGAAATGGGGCGCACCAGAGTAAAATTTTAAGTGTTACTGCAAAGGGTCTGAATACTTATTCCAATGTTGATATTTCAGTTTTTTCTTTTTAATATATTTACAGAGATTTCTAAGATTCTGTTTTCACATTGTCATTGTAGGGTACTAAGTATAATTAATGAGGAAAAAAAATGAATTTCAACAACTGTAGAGTCAGGCTGCCGCATAACAAAATTGACAAAAGTGAAGGAAGTCTGAATAGTTCTGGGTGCACTATGTTTTCGTTGTTAATGTAGTATACTGGCTACAATTATACATTACATACCTCCAGATGTCTTAATTCCTCCGTCCGGTCTGGAAGAACGGGACGTTCAAAATTTTCTTTCTGAAATATTGAAAAAAATATTCTATTTTAAAAAGACAAACTTACTGACAGTGATTAAAGAGCCTTGAAATTAGGTAAAATTTAAAAACAGGACTTGGAAATGTATAAGTAAAATTATATTGATAAATGTATTGATTGATTGAGCTATAATTAGAAATGTATTAACTTGAATGTGATATAATAATTAAGGGAAATAGGGAACTTTTAATGACGCAACTTGAGATATGTACGAAAGATTTTGTTACTGGACTACCTAATCACCTCGCTGCTTCCTAAATATCTGGATGTAAAATTGAAAAATTAATAAAACTTGTTATAGTAAAAAAAAGTTGGGTCCATTATTTATACAACAATATATTACATACCCCTTTGAGTCGCCTTGCTTCCTCTGTATGTGCTGGGACTTTTAAAGTTTTCTTCCTGAAATATTAACAAAATATTCTATTTTAAAAAGATAAACTTACAGTGATTAAAAAGCCTTTTTTTCTAAAACTAAAACCTTTATCTTTACTTAGTACTTTGTTGAAGCACCTTTGGCAGGAATTACAGCCTTGAGTCTTTTGGGGTAGAACGCGATAATTTTTCCACACCTGGATGGAGGATTTTCTGCCATTCTTCCTTGCAATTCCTCTCAAGCTCAGTCACGTGGGATGGCGGCCATCGATGGGCAGCCATTTTCAGGTCTCCAGAAATATTTAATAGGATTCAAGTCAGGGCTCTGGGTGGGCCACTCTAAGACATTCACAGAATTGTCCCTAAGTCAATCCTTTTGTCAGGGCCCATCCTAAGAAAACAGAACTCGTGGAAGCAGTTTCTTCCAAAAGAAACTTTTATTAGGAGAAGCTGATAGCAGGCATAATAGACAGGATCTGAGGATTTTCCATTCAGGTCAATAGGTTAAAAGTGTCCCAAGCAAACCCTACCCCTAAGTTCATCCGGTCAGTTCACATGGGTCAATCCCCAGGTGTTAAGTCTGTTGTGGGAAAGAGCAGATAACGCCAGACTGTCTCGGTTGCAGAGATGCCTTCCGAGCGTGGAGATAAAGCAGTTGCCGGCGCATTCCTTTCTTCT
>NW_015407135.1:0-2383 GCF_001527695.2 Protobothrops mucrosquamatus
GCTGAGCCAGGCTGGCTCAGGAATTCTGGGAGTTGAAGTACACGAGTCATGAAGGGGGCCAAGGTGGCCTACCCCTGTACCTAGCCACAACAATCACAGTTTGTTGAGCAAGGTAGAGTGAGTTCTCCCACTTGCGCTTTGTGGAACCAGCTCTCCAAAGGGATGGGCAGAGGTTTCTCAATCCTGACATCTACCCAAGCCTAACCAAGATAACTCAGAACTTCATTTGGGGTTACCTCTGGCAGAGGAGAAGATGTTCCGGGAACAGATTGGTCACCGTCTTCAGTTTCGTAGCTCAAAGGGTGTCCCAAGCAGGAAATTAGAGGCTCAACTCCACGGTCTCCCCCCTTCTTAAGTCTGACATCTGGTCTCCAGGTGGCCTTGCAGTAGCACCTGGGATTCCACCCGTGGCGGGAGGCTCTTCTTGGATGGCATCTGAGTTGCGTGTCCCTCACACAAAGGAAGCTTCTGTCTCTTTTTCAGGGCTCCTTTATTTCAGGACTGGAGAAATGTCCAGTCGGCAACTCTCCACAGGCAAAAGGGTCGAGCAATTCTATTGGTTACCTGGAGAGGAAAGGAGACCACTAGGGCAATTTGTACTGGGCTGAATGGTTGAGTTAGGCTTGAAAGAGATGTCCTCCTTATCGGCTGTGTGGCAGCTGGGCTCAGATGAACACAGGTTTAAGTCTTCTCCTCATTATCTGTGCTTGCTTTCTCTCTCTCTCTCCTTTCCTCTCCCTCCGGTCCTACTCAAGCAGGGGGTTAGACTAGAAGACCTCCAAGGTCCCTTCCAACTCTGTGCTTCTGCTTTACTCTGTTACGTCCCATTGGGAAGGGTGGAGAGGTGATCTCCCAACACACCATTAAATTTTCACGCCGTGACACCATCTTTCCAGGGTTGTTTTTTGTTTTTTTTTAAAGGAACACATAATCTCAGCCAGAAACGAGAGCGGCTGAGATCAGCGTGTGAGAAAAAAAAAAACTCACAGAGATCTGGGAACTTTGTTATTCCATTCTTCTGCTTACTCTGAAACTTTGTGGAGTTCACAGACTTCCAGCTGGGAAATTGTTCTTCCCACCCCTGGATCTCTGGCTTTCACCAGGAATGACCTCATCCTTGCTGCCTCCCAGTTTATTTCAAGCTCTGTGCAAACATCTGCCTGAGTTTGACTCTTAGGAGGACCAAGCCTGATGATGAATGGACGATCCTTTATCGCAGCCAATTGCGCCCGTAAAATTAATATTATTAATTGCAAAATGAATGATCTCCGTCCAACTGAGAGAGCTTCAAGGGACTGTTCTCTTAAACCAGTGGTTCTCAACCTTTTTAATGCCGCGACCCCAACCGGTCGTAAGTCGAGGACTAAACTGGTCGTAAGTCGAGGACTAAACCGGTCGTAAGTCGAGGACTACCCAACCGGTTGTAAGTCAAGGACTTTCCCTGCCCGGGAGCGCCGCGCATGCGTGGTTCCGCCCCCTGCGCCGGCCGAGGCGTAGCTGGCAAGCGGCAGAGACGGAGCAGGCCGACCACCAGCTGGCCCAGCCCAAGGGCGGTAAGGCACCCGCCGGAAAAGGGGGAAAAAATGGTGGACAAAAAAAATGGCGGACAGCCTTGCTTGGCGACCCCCATGAAATGGTCGATCGACCCTAAATGGGGTCCCGACCCATAGGTTGAGAACCACTGTCTTAAACGACGCACAAGTGCAGATTTGCTTCTGCCCAAGACACCGAGGACAGTGACGAAAGGGAGCGGAAAGGCCTCACTGTAAGGCGCATAAGGGCCACTGAAAGAGATCTGGATAGATCAGAGTTACAAGCAGCGAACAACCCCCCCTAATCAAGGAACTCTCAACTCAGATGAAAAAAATCACACAGAAAACAATAGCCTAATCAAGACACCACCCAGAAACTCCCACCAACATTGGCGGGGCAAGCCACCAGTACAGGGGTGTCAAACATCACGTGACGTGTCGGGACGTATCGTGACTTTTTTCCCCATTGCTGGCAATGGGGTGGGCGCGGTTTTGCCCTGATGCATCTGGCCGGCAATTTGACATCCCTGCACTAGTATATATAAACAGAGAGTACACCTGACTCCCTTCTAACCCTGATGATGTTGCCTAGTAGGGTAAAGAAATGTCCTCTGGAAACAAGCAAGCTCAGAGAGCACCAAAGAACTCATAGTCCTCCTCCTCCTCTTCTTCTTCTTCTTCTTCCTCCTCCTCCTCCTCCTCCTCCTCCTCCTCACCACAAACCCCACTCCCTTCTATCATTCTATTACTGATGATGTTACTTAGTTGGGTAATGAAATGTCTGCATTTAAACAATCACGCTCAGAGAGCACCAAGGATCAGAGTCCTCCTCCTCCTCCTCCTCCTCCTCC
>NW_015407136.1:0-2383 GCF_001527695.2 Protobothrops mucrosquamatus
GACATACCAGAAGATGTAAATGATGAAACTGGTGAGGGATAAGCCCATGATTCCCAGGCCAGAGAAATCTGTTATGTAAATATATTTAATTTATTCAATATGTATGGCACGGATATTGCACAGATACCTCCAAGTTTCAAAGCAAATCATTTATGCATTCATCATTTATGAAACTTCGGCATCACTTATAGTACAATAAACTAAGCAGGACATATGTAATATATAGTACATAATACAGCATAATACCCTATAAATGCCCATAAAACAATAAATTGCAATAGCATCTCCTAATGGCAATACAGTACTACTTGCTGAAGTTCTTCAGAATAATCAAATTTGACCAAGTTTCCAGAACATCAGGAGGACGGAGGCATCCTCGCTTCTTCCTCCACAGGGGAGTCACTATCACACTCTTTCCCTCCCTTGGCCCAATATGGGGGAACCTCAGAAGACATTCACAGTAGGCATTTGGCAGACCAATTCTGCTTGCAACAGGTGACTGCAAAGATCTCAGGCTCCAAGCTGTACTTGGTTTTCTAAATCTAAGGGATCATAATCATAATCATAAAGTTGGAAGGGACCTTGGAGGTCATCTAGTCCAACCTCCTGCTCAGGCAGGAAACCCTATACCATTTCGGACAAATGGCTGTCCAGTCTCTTTTTAAAAACTTCCAGTGTTGGAGCATTCACCGCTTCTGGAGGCAGGTTGTTCCAGTGGTTAATTGTTCTAACTATCAGGAAGTTTCTCCTTAGTTCTAGGTTGCTTCTCTCCTTGATTAGTTTCCACCCATTGCTTCTTGTCCTCCCTTCAGGTGCTTTGGAGAATAGCTTGACCCCCCTCTTCTTTGTGGCAGCCCCTGAGATATTGGAACACTGCTATCATGTCCCCCCTCGTCTTTCTCTTCATTAGACTAGACATACCCAAATCCAGCAACCGTTCCTTATATATTTTATAAACCTATATCTTGATTTGTAGGAAATGAATACCCAAATGAAGTTACAAACTTTATTGAGCAAAGCAAAACAACTTTAATTTCAGAATAGAATATAGATTGGAAATATCTATAGGCAAGACAATAAAGTAAGACATGTCAATGTTCAACGGAAGAATGTCCTTTTGGCTGGCAAGATACCCCTGATCATTCTGGTTAATATATAACACTATTAGTAGGCATTAAATCTATGCTGAAGTTCATTCTTGAACGGGTTTCCCATCTTATATAGTATGCTATTGTACTTACTCATTCTTCTTATTAAGTGCAGACATTGTTTATACATGTATAGACATAATAAGAAGTATGAGTAAGCGCTAGCAAAATTTTATGTGAGAGTGCAGCAGCTCATCCGTCAGCCTATTTGTGCATAAGTAGTTGACCTTGGGGTTAAAAGGCTGTGATTCTTGAGCTAGACTGCATAAGAAAGCATTGAAGAATATGAAGAGGCAGGGAAATGCAGAGGCTTGCTTTTAGACATCTAAAGGGAAGCTGTTCTATATAGAACAGTATAGAGAAAAATGGAATCCCTTTCCTAAATTTTTGGGCCAGTACAATTGTTTTCCACCATATATAGCCTGTGTTGTCCCATAATAATGATTTCAGGTAAGAATAATGGGTCTGATATTGTCCAATTTGCCTTCAATACTAGCGTAAATTTCCATATGGGCTACAAAGGCAGTAGAACATGGTTGTCCAACCTTCTGACTTGCCTGGGCCACATTGAGTGGACAGGAGTCGTCTTGGGATGCATATCAAATATATAGTTAATGTATATAAATCGCAAACTTCCTTAATTTTCAAGTATTTTTTACAATCTTCTGGGGCCAATTACTAGCTGGCCAGGGCTGCATATGGCCTATGGATCAGAGGCTGAAAATGCCAGCAGTAGAATATAGAATGAGTGATAGTAATCCAATTGAGAAATGGCATGATTTACTGAACGAATTGCCTCCCATTCCAGGAAAGGAAACAACTGGAGCAACAGCCAAAGCTGAGCAAGCAAGCAAGATGGATACCAGCAGGCTGCTACTAGTACCATAGCAGTTTTTTTAACTGGAGCAGCAATGGTTTAACATATCCATGTATGTATGTTTGGCTTCATGTTTAATAGCTTATAAAGCATAGATTTTAGCTTAGCCTGATCTGTGAACCCACTCAAATGTCATTCATTCTGTTGTGTTCTTTTGTACCCCCCCCTTAATCCCCTATGCGCATCCTGATCACCCATTAAGGGTGATTGCCCTTCTCCATCTGCATACAGTTTCATGCCCATTGCTGGTTGGCTAACTCGCAACGGGGTCTTACCAGCCAATGGGATTGTGTGATTACGAGCCAGGGGAATCCCATAAAAGAGGGCTCCCCTGGCCCAGATAGGAGTCCGGATTTAC
>NW_015407137.1:0-2382 GCF_001527695.2 Protobothrops mucrosquamatus
TTGTCATTTGTTTTTACTGTGAGCACATTGACACACATTAAAAATGAGATTTAGTTGCTCTCAAAGTGTACACATACATAACATATATTTAAACATGCTATATACCAGTGATGGCGAACCTTTTAGAGACCGAGTGCCCAAACCGCAACCCAAAACCCACTTATTTATCGCAAAGTGCCAGGGCCGCATCAGCATTGTGGTGCCCTCGGGGGGGCAGAGGGGCGCCTCTGAGTGCCGCCTCTGGCACGCAAAACCTGGGGTCACAAAAATGGGCCACCATGCTGCAAGGCGCAAAAATGGCCACTGCTGCACCACGGGGTGCAGATACAAGGGGCTGCACCATGCAAGAACAGGGCAGGACTAGTGAGTATCACGCAGGCAGTAGCTCCACCCCATTTGCAGCGCGTGCGTGCTCACGGCCCCGTGCGCACATGCATGCATGTAAAATGCTTCCCCCTCCCTTTTCTTCCAGTCCACCAATTGACAATGGTTGGTGACCTCTGCTCTACCACCTCTACTCGAGCTTGCTAGTCGGCCACTTCGCCTCCTTTGTGCTGGGCGGGGCTTCTGCTCTGGGCGGTGGTGGCGGCCTGATGGAACTGCTGCTGGCGGCGGTGGCGCGTGTGCCAACAGAGAGGGCTCTGAGTGCTGCCTCTGGCACGCGTGCCATAGGTTCGCCACCACTGCTATATACAATATATATATAACCCTACATATTAATCTCTGTCCATCTTGAATACATAACAGAAAGAGGAAGCTTTAGAGTTCATAAGGTTAATACTGTATGGAATGAAACTAGTGGACAATCAGTTAAATATGAGCCAGCAGCAGTGCAATCCTGGATTGCATTAACAAAGGGATAAGATCAAGAACACGTGAAGTACTAGTACCCCTTTACAAAGTCTTAGTAAAACCACACCTGGAATACTGCCTCCAGTTATAATCACCACATTATGAAACAGGTGTTGAGACTCTGGAAAGTGCTGAAAGAGCAATGAAGATGATTACGGGCCTGGAGACTAAACCATATGAAGAACAGTTGCAGGAATTGGGTCTGGCTAGTCTAATGAAAAGAAGGACTAAGAGTGACAGGATAGCACTGTTCCAATATTTGAGGGGTTTCCACAAGGCAGAGGAGATCAATCTATTTTCCAAAGCATCAGAAAGCAAGACAAGGAACAATGAATGGAAACTAATCAAGGAGAGAAGCAATCTAGAACTAAGGAGAAATTTCCGAACAGTGAGAACAATAAACCAGTAGAAAGACTTGCCTTTAGAAGTTGTGGATGCTGCACTACTGGAGGCTTTTAAGAAGAGACTGGAGAGCCACTTGTCTGAAATGATATAGGGTGTCCTGCTTCAGTAGGGGGTTGGACTAGAAGACCTCCAAGGTCCCTTCCAACTCAGTTGTTCTGTTCTGTTCTGACATATCCTGGGCTTGTTTCTATTCCACATTCTCAATATGGCAGATCTAATGCAATGATTTTAAAATCCACATGAGCCTGGACTTTATTGTACCGTTTGTGAGGACTCCTGTGATTGTAGATGAGCCGAAGAGATTGGCATCGGTAGTCAGAGTGAGCCGGACTGGCTCCTTGAATAATGAGCCTCTGGCTACCGCTGGGGAGGTCCACCAGCGAAGGGATTTCAGGGTTTGAAGTGGAACCTTGACCTTCTGATTGGAGGAGCTGGTGCCCAGTCTCTGAAACGAGAGCAAGAACCATTGCAGGCTCCTGGAGTGCAGTCTGGACCATGGTACTATGGACATGCAAGAGACCATCTTCCCTAACAATTGGGAAAGGATGGCGAGAGAAACGACACGCTCTCTTTGGACTTGAAGTACCAGGGTTCGGATGCTGTCCTGGCGCTCCTGCGACAGATAGACCATGCACTGCCTCGTATCTGTGATCGCACCCAGGTGGAGGAGGCGAGAGTCGCAACTGGACAACTCCTTGTAGTTTTCTGGGCAAGATTTCAGAAGTGGTTTTGGATTGCCAGCTTCCTAGGGCAGGGAGAGAGTGCTTCAGCCGAGACTATAATAATAATAATAATAATAATAATAATAATAATAATAATAATAATAATAATAATAATAATAATAATAATAATAATAATAATGATAAAGTTGGAAGGGACCTCGGAGGTCATCTAGTCCAACCTCCTGCTGAGGCAGGAAACCTTATACCATTTCAGACAAATGGCTGTCCAGTCTCTTCTTAAAAACTTCCAGTGTTGGAGCATTCACCACTTCTGGAGGCAGGTTGTTCCATTGGTTAATTGTTCTAACTGTCAGGAAGTTTCTCCTTAGTTCTAGGTTGCTTCTCTCCTTGATCAGTTTCCACCCATTGCTTCTCGTCCTGCCTTCAGGCGCCTTGGAGAATA
>NW_015407138.1:0-2382 GCF_001527695.2 Protobothrops mucrosquamatus
GGGGGGGGGGGGGGGGGGGGGGGGGGAGGGAGAGAAAACCTTGTGAGGAAAGCAACAGAAAGTAGCTACAGTAGACTTGCCTGGAAGCAGCCAGTTAGAAATACCCCAATAGGTAGGAGTAGAGATCGCATTGTATTCAGACAGTGGGGGGATGATGGGGACTGTAGTCTGACCCACCTGGAGAGGATTGGTCTACATCGGGGGTAGGCAACCTTGGCTCTTTTATGACTCGTGGACTTCAACTCCCAGAATTCCTCAGCCAGCCATGCTGAGGGGAAAGGGAGAGGTTTCCAAGCTGAGCCGTGCTGGCTCAGGAATTCTGGGAGTTGAAGTCCACCAGTCACAAAAGAGCCGAGGTTGCCTACCCCTGACCTAGACCAACCGGAAAGATAAGCCCTAGCGTGATTTTTTTTCCCAGGACGCTCATAATATAAGCCCCACCTCCAAAATAAGCCCCAGTTAAGATCGTCAGCCAGACGGACCCATTTAGTACCGTATTTCCCCGAATATAAGCCCTAACCGGAAAAATAAACCCTGATGCGCCTTTTGGAGCAAAAATTAATATAAGACCCGGTCTTGTTTTCGGGGAAACGCAGTAGATGGCTGGAAGGGAAAGGGACAGAGGGACTTAAATCTCCCCCCCCCCCCAGAAGTGGACATCTTCAGATTTGGAATCTGTGGATTTGGAATCTACTTCACAGGTGGTCCTCGACTTAACAACCACGGAATTGCACCCCAAATTTAGGTTGCTAAGCGGGAACAATTGTTAAGTGAGTTTGGGCCCCATTTTACGACTTTCCTCGCCAGCTGCGGTTTTTCCTCAGGGACTTCACTTGTCAGAAGGTTGCAAAAGGGGATCATGAGACACACACACACACACACACACACCGGTACACTGCAACCGTCATAAATATGAACCCCTTGTCAAGTGTCCCAATGTAAATCAGGTGACCATGGGGGTGCTACAACGGTTGTAAGTGTGAGAAATGGTCGTAAGGCATTTCTTTCACTGCTGTTGTAACGTTGAATGGTCAAGGGCTGCCTGTGTAAGTTCTCCTGCTTGAGCAGGGGGCTGGACTAGAAGACCTCCAAGATCCCCTTCCAGTAACTAACTAACTAACTAGCTCTTCAGCTGCCTGTGATGAATGAACCACAGTGATGGAGTCCTTACCGGCAGCCTTGCTTTCTGCCACGTTTACCTCAAGGGCAGCGCATTGTGTTCACAAGTACACCTTCCCATCAGTACAATTGTGTTGTAGCACAATTATCAGCAGAAGCCGGGATGAATGAGGCGGCCCTTGGCATGGGAATCCACTAGGAACTTTTTCACAGGGAAACGGTTCCTGTTGTTTTCTGATTTCCCTTTAATGCATATCTGGCAAAGACATCCTGTTTCCAGCGTTATTTGAAAGGAGAGAGAGAGAGAGACGACGACGACAACAACAAAAAAAACAAAACCCAGATTTTTTTTTCCCCCTTCTCTGTTCTCCGAGCGTGGAAGGACAAAAAAGATCGTAACGCGATCTGAAAGTTGTTTATTGAATGTCTAAATGGAGAAGAATATATATATATATATATTTTCCCTTATCCCTCTCGACAAAAAATAATAATAAAATAAAACAATATTGTGAGGAAACAATCGAAGCTGGGAATTTTACTATCTTTAGGAACTGAGCCACGGCAGTATTTCATTCGGAGCAAGCTGGCTTGCCACCCCTTCGGTGCCACGATGCTGGAGTTCCTGTGGCGAGCTTGAATTTTTAACTCCTTTTGCTGGAATTCAGAACAAAGTCTTCCTTCTTTGAAAACATTTTCAGGGCTGATCCGTTCTGTAGCATCTCCCAGTTTTTGACACTACCAGACTCAAGTCACGCAAGCTTTTCAACTCTTAATCTGGGTGTCCTTCCTTCCTTCCTTCCTTCCTTCCTTCCTTCCTTCCTTCCCTCTCCCTCCCTCCCTCCCTTCTTCCGCCTTTTCCATTCAACCCGTTCTTCCTTCCTCCCTATCATCCATCCATCATTCCATTCACCAATCTACCCATCCACCAATTTCCTTCCTTCCTTCTTTCCTCCTTCCCTCCCTCTTACCCATTCAGCCCTTTCTTCCTTCCTCCTTATATACATCCATCGTTCTATTCACCGATCAACCCATCCACCAATTTCTTTCCTCCCTCCCTCCCTTCCTCCATCTTTTCCATTCACCCCATTCTTCCTTCCTCCCTATCATCCATCCATCATTCCATTCACCAATCTACCCATTCACCAATTTATTCCTTCCCTCTCTCCCTTCCTCCCTCCCTTTCTCTCCTTCCTTCCTCCCTCCCTTTCTCTCCTTCCTTCCTTCCTTCCTTCCTTCCTCCTCCCTCCCTCCCTCCCTCCCTTC
>NW_015407139.1:0-2382 GCF_001527695.2 Protobothrops mucrosquamatus
GGGTACATCCCAGTAACTACTTTGAGTCGAGAATGGGTATGTTGACATCATTTGTGCTGCCCCCTCCCATGACAGAGCTTTATTGGGCCTCAGGAGAGATGATGAGCAATGTTGTTTCCCATAGTCTCCTCCTTATGAGATACCATCAATTGGAGCAACTTTTCACAATCTTGGAATTAGTTATTTCATTGGTACCCCTCGCAGGGCTACATCCCATCACAAAGGATTGTATACAGCCTGTCTCAGGACAGAGAATAACAAGAGGTGTATGATCAGTTTTTACTTGAAAAGCACTGTCCAACCTGCTGCCTGGAACATCACACACACACACACACACACACACACACAAATCTTGATCTGTATGGCTTCCAGCTGGAATTAACCTGAAAGTCTTTGAAAAGCTGGCTTGGCTCCCAGGCTTGGGATTAAGATAATGGCTGAATCCTGTTGATTTTCTTTTTCTAATGACTTGGGTTTGTTTTCTATAGATGTACACATTTCTTTTACTTTTTGTTTTATGGTGCTTATTTTTTAAAATGTAAGCCACCAACCACTATTTGGGAATTGGACAGGTTCTAAATCCAGATAGATGGATGGACGGATGGACGGACAGACACTGTCATCTTGGGCACACTATTATTAGGTTCTAAACTGAAGATAATTCTTTTGAATTACACCACAGAAATGGATGTGAGCTACTGTATATCAATAGCCCTATTCTTTTCCTTCCTTCCTTCTTCTCTCCCTCCCTCCCTGGAACCAAATGAGGATCCTTGTAAGCTTTCTCCAGCTTCTAAAAAAAATAAATAAATTATACAAGTTTTAGCAGGTGTGATACAGTTCTGTTTCAGTTCCCATTGAGAATTAACTGAGAATAATGAAAATAGTCTAAACAAATAGTCTAAACAAATATAACACACAGCTTAATATGATATCAGTTCATAAAGAGGATTTCAAACTGGTTGCCATGGGTCTTTGTGGAAGCTTCTCCTCCAGCCTGCCAGCCTACAACTAAGGAGAAACTTCCTGACAGTTAGAACAATTAGCCAGTGGAACAACCTGCCTCCAGAAGCGGTGAATGCGCCAACACTGGAAGTTTTTAAGAAGAAACTGGACAGCCATTTGTCCGAAATGGTATAGGGTTTCCTGCCTGAGCAGGAGGTTGGACTAGATGACCTCCGAGGTCCCTTCCAACTTTATCATTATTATTATTACTATTATATCTGCATTTCTAGGATGATTTAAAAAAAATCAGGGAGGGCTGTTGAGTACTGTTTTTGTTGTTGTTGCTGTTTTCTTGTCTAATGTTCTGCCCATCCAAACAGCAGACAAATACTGCCAAGCACATACCTAACTGTATCTTTCCTGCATTAACATCATTCTTGTTTTCAAAAGCAAACAGTGTCTTCTTTTAATGGACAGATCCAATCTCCAAAAAAGGCTTACCAGAAGCCTGGTAATCAACAGTGTGACATATTGGAACCTCAGTTCTTCTTTGAGGAGGAGGAGAAAATGAACATGGGTACAAGACACCCATATGCTAGGTTGTCTTAAAACAGGAAAGGAAGTTTATGCACAGACTTTGTTGTAATACAATATACTCTCTGCCCTATGGAGCTTGTTTTCAGTTCCTTTTATTGCTGAAATCACCATATGTATCACTCCCATCCGTAAGGGCATATCAAGCTGTGCTTTCTGCCTTTTATGGACAGGATAACAATTGTTGACTTTCACACCCCTCATAAAACAAGCCAGACCTGGTGAGGCAGCAATCTTTTGAGACAGGCTAGAGATGCCTGTTATATAAACATCTGAGCCACACAGGACCACCAAACAAACTGGCAAATATCCATGATCTGAAAACAGAAGAAGGTAAAAGCTCAGGGTTTAAACTGTGAGACATAAGACAAGTTTCATTCTTGTCTTATCACAAATCTAATGCGTTTTGCATCTTTGGTTCATTGGGATTATAGACCAAAATTAAATGGTTTAATCTCACTTCTATATTTCTTTCTCTTAGCCAGAGAAAACCTTTGCTAGCCAGAGAATGTAGCTAGTTTGTTTTTTTTTTCTTCAATAAATTTTTTTATTATTTTCATCATAAAAAGAAAACATACAAATACAACACAGATATAATATAAAGCCCGCATCCCCCCCCCGAGACTTCCCAAACCTAATCCCAGGATAATATTCAAATATAAGTAAACAATTAATAATATCTCTAACTCCACAAGGTATATAAATTCTGCATGAATAAAAGAAATATATACATAAAAAAAACCCAGTTAATTAAAAACCTAAATTATATTCCACTATTCTATGCTTCTTTTGTATATAAACAATCCATCTTCTCCATATAGATAAAAATTGTTCATTTGAGTG
>NW_015407139.1:10950-13052 GCF_001527695.2 Protobothrops mucrosquamatus
TCCCTCCCTCCCTCCCTCCCTCCCTCCCTCCCTCTCTCCTTTCTCTTGCTGTGAAAGATAACATAAAATGTAGTACTTTGAAATGACCTCTTTCAGAGGGCCATGTGTAGTTAGACAAAAGATCACATGTTTAGAGAGAGTGCATTTCACATTAGAGGAATAGATGTTGAGCATTCCTCTTTTCTGCCTTTCAGAAACATTTTGTGTGACAGCTAAAATGTCCAAAATATATAACCTTTTTCCATGCACTAAGATTTAAAAGAAGGACCTACATTTAGACTAGAACTAAATAAAACTTCATGTTTCTAGTCTATCTGATTTTCTATTGGCTACAGGGAACCTATTGCCTCAAACCAAAAACTTTAGATATCAGAAAAGAGTGGAAAAATGTTTTTCATTTAGTTATTATATTTTTACAGATGAAAATATATGCTTGTGAGATTTTCATGTATCAAAATAATGTGGTTGCCTTTGGATAATGTATACTTTGGCCTGAGTAGGAAAGCAGGTATCTATCATTTGCTGGTTAATTTTGCGCAGTCATTCCAGTTTCATTTGTTTTCAGTCTTAATCTGTACCATTCAAGTTCTGGAGAAGTCTGTGAGTTTCTAAAAAAATATATATCCAATTTTCGATAGTTGGTTTTTCCTAATCTATCCACTTTTATCTTGTAGCTGAGCAAAAAAATAATACTGGCAAATTTAGAAAAGTGACTCAGATCTGACTCAAAAAGAATTCCACCCCATCTTCTCATTTAAATCTTCAACGTGAGCATATATGTTAAAATGGCCTCATTCCTTCAAAAGTTTCTCAGATACCTTTCCAAACGGTCCAAATTTTAGCTAAACATTACATTGCTTTAGTGCCTTGAAGAAACATACTTTTCATCATTAGATCTTAGTTATGTCACTGTAAAACCTGCATCCAAAGTAACTCTGCATCCCCTGTGGCTGTTTTTCAAGTGCCACGCTAAAGGAAAAGAGTGTTTCTTCTGTCCTCTGCTGGATCCTTTAATATAACATTCTGAAATTAATTATACAGCTGACTACCTTGGAGCTCTTTTCTAGGGATATTTACTTCCCCATGCAGGTAGTCCTCAACTCATGGTCATATGGGAGCCTGCCCATCGGTTGTAAATTGTGACAAGTCATAAAATGGGTCATTGGCCCGATTTTACGATCTTTTTTTTACCTTTACTTAAGCAGGGACAATAGTCTTTAAGTGAGTGCCAGGGTTGTTATGTGAACCAATGGTTTTCTAACGATGTGGTTTTGCCAAAAACCAGGAGTAAATGCTGGTCTTCCGCAAAACTGTTGTTAAACGTGCTCATGTGACGGTTGCAAATGGTCATAAATGCAGCTTGAAGTTTAGTGAGGGCAAGGGACGGTCCCAACTGTCAAAATTTTGAATCTAGGTGAAAAGGCTAGGTCCGTTGTAACTTTGAATGGTTGCTAAGTGATCAGTCATAAGTCAAGGACTATCTGGAGCTAGACTGAATACTGATCTCTGGGTCACGCCAGACCGTACATAACGCTGGTAGCGACTTGATTTTCCTCTGTTTATAGACTTATCTGGATCAGAGATTCTGCTCCAACAGGGCAGAAATGGGTAATATAACATAATTTCATCTGTTATGTTCATTAAGTAAGAATTATACAGGGTTCTTTCATACTCAGAAAAAACTAATTATTATCTGTATTATCAAGTATAAGTTATTCAGATTTCTATACAGATATATGTGCCTGTACAGGTAGTCCTCGACTTAACACAGTTCATTTAGTGACCGTTCAGAGTTACAACGGCACTGAAAAAAAGTGACTTATGACCATTTTTCACACTTACGATCTCTGCAGCAGCCCTATGATCATGTGATTCAGATGCCTGGCAACTAGTTCATACTTACGACCGTCGCTGTGTCCCAAGGTCCCAAGGTCATGTGATCCCCTTTTGCAACCTTTTGACAAGCAAAATCAGTGGAGAAGTCAGGTTCACTTAACTGTTACTACACTGTTCACTTAACTGTTACTACACTGTTACTACACCTCAATCAACTGCAGTGATTCACTTAACAACTATGGCAAGAAAGGTCGTAAAATGGGGCA
>NW_015407140.1:0-2382 GCF_001527695.2 Protobothrops mucrosquamatus
GTTTCCTCTCTTGCCCTGCGATTTTGGCTGGCAACCACGACAGCCGTGAGATATAAAACCGCGCCGAGTGTCCAATTGCAGCTTCTTCAACAGATGTTCCTTTCTTTCTCGGCTGCCTGGGTGGCTGCCATTGTTTTAAAGGTATTGATAAAATTAAAAGGTAGCTCTTCCCCGAGCTCTCGCCGGCTCCCCATTTTTCTGCCCTTGAAAAGCAGTCGGTTGATTAAATATTTATTCCTTTTTCTTTCTCCCCTTCGCCTCTATGCCACATTTATTCTTGAATTCCCCAGGCTGCGCTGTTATCCACACCTATTTCCAAAAAGCACCAACATCCAACAAAGGGATGGATTTCATTTTTGCTATTAAAGCAAAAAGGCTGGGTTTTTTAGGGGAAAAAGAAGAAAGAAAAAAAAAAGAAAAAGAAAGGAGAGGAACAATAATCCTTCGTGTGTGGAAGAGCTACATAACAGTCCACTTTAAATAATTTTACCTTTCCTGCTTTATTACCCCATGGTGTTTCATTATCAAACCTCCCTGCTCCATCAGCAAAACGCAGTTTTCTTTGAAGAGGAGAAAAGCCAACAATTTACTCACATTTTTTTCCCTTCCTCTTTCTCTTTTTTTTTTTCATGTTACAAGAAAATTCATAGAGGTGGGGAAAATAATGCCCTTAGAAGAAGAACCCAAAATCATAATACGGAGGGCAGTCTTCCACATCCAAGCCAAATGATCACAATCTTTTTTTTTTTAAGGGTCCTAGGAATACAACCTGGTTTTATTTCGGATTTATGAAAGTAATAAGAAGGGACGGTCTTGCAGTTCTGTTTGGTTAAGCAATGTTGTTTTGCGAAGATCTCATATTACATTTCAAAGTCCTTCATCTCTTAATGAAGAGGGGTAGACTCAAGATCACGTGAAGTATTAATACCACTTTACAATGCCTTGGTGAGGCCACATTTGAAATACGGCATCCAGTTTTGGTCACCACGATGTAAAAAAGATGCTGAGATTCTAGAAAAAGTGCAGAGAAGAGCACCAAAGATGATCAGGGGACTGGAGGCTAAAATATGCAAAGAACGGTTGCTGTAATTGGGTGTGTCTAGTTTAATAAAGAGAAGGACCAGGGGGGACATGATAGCAGCCTTCCAGTATCTCAGGGGCTGCCCCAAAGAAGAGGGAGTCAAGCTATTTTCCAAAGCGCCTGAAGGCAGGACAAGAAGCAACGGATGGAAACTCATCAAGGAGAGAAGCAACCTAGAACTAAGGAGAAACTTCCTGACAGTTGGAACAATTAACCAGTGGAACAACCTGCCTCTAGAAGCGGTGAATGCTCCTAACACTGGAAATTTTTAAGAAGAGACTGGACAGCCATTTGTCCAAAATGGTATAGGGTTTCCTGCCTGAGCAGGGGGTTGGACTTGATGACCTCCAAGGTTCCCTTCCAACTTTATTATTATTATTATTATAAGATGGTGGAGAATAGAGCCAGCACCTCTGTCTTAAATCCCAAAGGTGTTTTTTTTTCCAAAAGGCAACTGGACTTTCTTTGTTTTTGCTTGAAGACATTTCGCTTCTTATCCAAGAAGCTTCTTCATTTCTTCAGAGTTATCCTTGTTCAAGAACTGAAGAAGCTTCTTGGATGAGAAGCAAAATGTTTTCAAGCAAAAACAAAGAAAGTCCAGTTGCCTTTTGAAAAAAAAACACCTTTGGGACAACCCTGACCTGGATGACTGAGAATCTCCATAGACATCTGTCTTAAATTAGAATCTGAGGTAAATTTAACACCAGTTCCCCACAGTTTTTCCCATATGACCACATTTAGATTATAACCAAAATTTGCAACTCATTTACTCCATACACGATTTCAGATTCAGTTGTCTTCTTCTCAATTCCAATTATCCTTTTGTCTACATTAAATCTGCTTTTCACCCGATCGTACAAAAACCTTTGAGAAGAATGTCCTTCTGCTGCGAATTGTTTCCTGGTCTTCATCTTAATTTCTTCCTTATCTTCTACTATTAAATCCTCATTGTTCTTTATCTGCTGATTGTTGAGCTCATGGTTGTTTATCGTATCATTATTCTTTATCTGTTTCTCTGTGGGAGAAGCAAAGGCAGAGCCTGGGGATGGAGATGGAGTGAAGAGAGGAATCAGCTTGGAATCCTTATGTTCTTTATGAATCCTTATTTATTTATTTATTTATTTATTAGTTAGACTTTTACCCCGCCCTTCTCCTTACGGACTCAGGGCGGCTAACAACCAATAAAATACAAATACACCCCAAGACACCCCTTAAAACTTGGTTAAAAAGAAATATTTAAATTGGCTATAATTAATTAAAAATGTTTAAGAACCCCACTAAAAAATTTCCCCTTAGGCCAG
>NW_015407140.1:10785-12542 GCF_001527695.2 Protobothrops mucrosquamatus
CCGAGTTCATGGGGACCTAACCCTAACCCTAAGTGAAAATCCCATTGGGGAAAAACCCACAGGCTTAGGGTTAGGTCCCCGTGAATTTGGAGAGCAAAATCTTAGGATTTTCCCATGTATTTTACCAGGAAATATAGATAGGGCAGGCTCCAAAACTCAACACCCTCCTAAGTACACAGATGCACTCCGAATCCATTGGTGATGTCCATTTTGCTCTCCGAGTTCATGGGGACCTAACCCTAACCCTAAGTGAAAATCCCATTGGGGAAAAACCCACTTAGGCTTAGGGTTAGGTCCCCATGAATTTGGAGAGCAAAATCCCAATGGGATTTTCCCATGTATTTTACCAGGAAACATAGATAGGGTGGGCTCCAAAACTCAACAAGCTGCTAAGCATACCGATGCGCTACGAATCCATTGGCGATGTCCATTTTGCTCTCTGAGTTCATGGGGACCTAACCCTAACCCTAAGTGGGTTTTTTTCCCAATGGGATTTCCCCATGCATTTTACTAGGAAATGAAGATATGATGGGCTGGAAAAGTCAGCACCCTCCTAAGCACACCGATGTGCTCCGAATCCATTGGCGATGTCCATTTTGCTCTCTGAGTTCATGGGGACCTAACCCTAACCCTAAGTGGGTTTTTCCCCAATGGGATTTTCCCATGTATTTTACCAGTAAATATAGATAGGGTGGGCTCCAAAACTCAACACCCTCCTAAGCACACCGATGTGCTCCGAATCCATTGGCGATGTCCATTTTGCTCTCTGAGTTCATGGGGACATAACCCTAACCCTAAGTGGGTTTTTTTTCCCAATGGGATTTTTCCCATGTATTTTACCAGTAAATATAGATAGGGTGGGCTCCAAAACTCAACACCCTCCTAAGCATACCGATGCGCTACGAATCCATTTTGTTGTTCGTATTCATGGGGGCCTAACCCTAAGTGATTAGGGTTAGGTCCCCATGAAATAGTTTTCAATGATTTCTGAGCAAAGGCTGTCTCTTGCTTGCTTGGCTTTGGCTTTGAGATAAGAGCGAAGGGTGGAGCCTAATCCGAGCGAGGGCAAAGCACCTTGTCCTTACTTCTGTGTCCTAATCAAGGCAGGGGGAGACACCTAGGAGAAATGCCAGGCCATTTGTTGCAAGAGAAGGGCCACAGATTTCATCCGGATTGCTCTGTATGCAGAGCAAATGCACCACTGAGTCATGGCCCCATTCTCACAGTGTGAAAGGGCCTTGGATCTATGTTTGCCACAACGTGCAACTGCCTTACCTTCTTTGGCATCCATGTTTTTCAGAGGTTGCAAGGCTGTCCGTGCAATTGAAAAAAGAAGAAGAAGAAAGTATCAGCTGATTGAGCCCCGAAGGAGAGTGCCGAACGAACAGAGTGAAAACAGAAACGTGAATCTTAGTTGAGTCTGAACGTCTCTCTAGCAGTGTTTGAAAGCGAAGAGTTGAAGAGTTGGCTCTACTCTCTCCGGTTAGACCAACTTCAAACTTTTACATTATGTACGAAAGCAAGTACTGCACTGCCCCCTGCTGCACATTGTAAAACCAGCAATATTCTTCCTTGGAGATACCAGCAGAATGCCAAGGAATTCTCACTCCTTTATCAAAATGCAAAGGAATTCTCACTCCTTTATCGAAATCCCAGCTCAGAGAGGGTTGCAAAGCGCTGTGAAGCCATATATAAGTGCTCTTGTGGAGGGAGGGAGGGAGGGAGGGAGGGAGGGAGGAAGGAAGGAGGGGAGGGGG
>NW_015407141.1:0-2382 GCF_001527695.2 Protobothrops mucrosquamatus
TGTTGTTCTCTTTTCGTTTTTTGTTACTTATAAGAATGTATATTACCTGGTTGCGTTCTACAAAAGGAACATACCTGTAATCCAATCATTATGGCAAATTTAATAAAAACGGAAGACTGCAATCTCTGAGAAAAACATAAAGCCAGTGCTACCGTATTCTTCTTGGTTCTGAAATGGGTGCTGCTAAATTTAGTCCTACACTGAATTATATAATTATTGCAACCTAACTAATTAAGTTCAGTCATCATGGCTAAAGTATTTATATCCATATTCTAGTCTTAAACTAGACTAGAATATAATTCATTTAATTTTGGAACGGTTTCTTTTATGAATTCCGGCAACTGTGGTTTACTCAGTGATGGGTTTTAAATGAGATCTTAAAACGGGGTACAAGTAGTTTTCAATTCATGATCACAATCGGGAGCAGAATTTCTGTTGCCGAGCAAGGGGGTTAAACGAGCTTATCTGATTCTACGATAGTTTCTTGCTCTGTTTGTTAAGGGAATCACTCTTGTTCTCGTGAAACAAATCTGTTTTTCCCCATTGATAGCTTTTCAGAAGCCGGCTGGGTAGATCTCCAATGGGAATCACTTGAACCCAGGACACTGCAACTGTTAGGAAGACTTGCTGTGTAAAGACCCACCTCAAATCTACATCTTAAGAAAAGAGAACTCTTGGAACGTCTCTTCCAACAGGAATTTTTATTAAGCGAAACTGATTGCAGGCATGCTAGACAGGATCTGGGGGATTCCCCCCCCCACCATTCAATGTTTTAAAGTGTTCCCAAGCAGCCCCACCCCACAGTTCTTCTGGGCGATTCAATTCGACAAATTTCTAGTTGTTAAGTCCAGGAAATATATCATCAGTCCGCTCCGTCAGCACAATCACTCATTCTCTCTTTTCCCAGATCCAGGGCATTGCATTCCCCCCCCCCCCTTTTCCCTCGCTGCTGGCCAAGGGGAGAAATTCAGAGGGAGTAGGGTGAAAGGGATGGCTGCATTGTTATGGTTAGTACTCTCAAAGAGAATCAACAAACGGTGACTTTGTAGTTAATGGAGGAAGTGAGGGTCATCAAACCCCCATGCTTACCTTCCTCCCCTTTCGTAGCATGAAAGAATCCAGAAGAGAGTAAGAATTGGTTTTTATCAGAGTAGGTAGATAGAAATGAAATATAATTGGATTCTGACATCCTGGTTGCCAGGTCCCTGGAATTTGATCCCACGGAGATCCCCAAACCGTAGGGATGTTGCAAGAATTGTGAGTGTGCAGAATGATTTCCAGAGCTTGGGGCAGGAACTTAGCAAAATAGGCTGTAGGCTAACTTTTTCAGAGGTTTTACCAGTGTATAAAGAGCAAAATGGAAAAGGCCAGCGTATAGCACAATTCAATATGGATATATTAGGCATGATGTCAGTAGCTGGTCCAATGAAAAAATGTACAAAAGAGATGGTTTGCATCCATCAAAGAAAGGGACTGAGTTACTTGGCTATAAATTCACAGATTTTCTGGAGGAATATTTAAACTAAACAGCGGGGACAGTGAGTTAGTTAATTGATACAGAGCATCCCTGTCCCCGACAATCTAAAAACTATAGGGCTATCAGTGCATGTAACATAGATATGTTCGTGGACAAGAATACCAACCTTGCTGTCAAGCAAAATCAAGCTTTCAATAACGAGTGCCACACAAAGTGCACTAACCAAATAGGTGGTAAGACAATAGGGGAACTCAGGCACCACACAGGTTGTGTAGAAAGTAAACACAGGGTCAGTCATAAAGGACTCAAATGTCTATATACCAATGCACAGAGTATGAACAGCAAACGGTAAACTAGAAAATCAGGTTAATGAGGGCAGATATGATATTGTTGCCATTACAGAAACATGGTGGGATGAAACCCACAAATGGAACACACAGCTAGAGGGATTTAAATTATTTAAAAGAAACAGACCAAATAAAAGAGGAGGTGGAGTTGCTCTCTATATAAGAAATAACTACATCTCTACAGAAGTAGAGCACCACAATGATGAAAACTGTCTTGAATGCATTTGGGTCTATATAAACGGGGGGGGGGGGGGGATGACATTGCCATAGGTGTATACTACAGCCCAACCAACTAAACAGAGGAAATAGATGAACCTTTTGCTAGTCAGCTAACTAAGGTATGTAGGAAGCACATCACAATAGTAATGGGGGACTTTAATTACCCTGACATCAACTGGGAGACAAACTCTGCACCAAGTGGAAGATCAAACAGATTTTTGACAAGCCTAGCAGACAACTTTGTCTCCCAAAAAGTAGAGAAGGGAACTAGGGGATCAGCCATATTGGACTTAATTCTCACTAACAGAGAAGAAACAATAGGTACTGAAGCTACAGGAA